>NC_056737.1:988040303-988167803 GCF_019279795.1 Protopterus annectens | reverse complement strand
ATATGTACATCCATATGTGCATATGTATATCTATCTACATAGATATATGTACTTGTCTTAGTACCCATATTGTTGTTGAAAAGGGTCCTTGGACCAGCACTCTGGTTAACAAAGGAAAATAAATAAAATAAATAAGCCATTTTTACTTTCTGTACCTACCCTTATAGCCACTAAAATTGTCCAATGGTTTAATTATGTTGTTCCTTTAAGTTTATTTACTAAAGCTCTGTCATACTTGCATTCTTCTGGTTTTAATTAATGTTATCTGTTAGAAATGGCTGGACATTCTTGATGTTAAATATTCTAAGGTACAGTCCTACAAAAGCATGCTTCAATGTAAGCCATCTAATTCATGCAGAGGCCATAACTGTGAACCATGATTTTCATATGTGTCCCTATAAAATGGTGTTTTGATGGATGTTCAGCTTTATGAATTAGCAAAACAATTTTACATGATGTAAATCAGGCAGGAAGTGTATAGGACTGTGATTATTGTCAGAGATCCTCCTTCCCACATCACAGAATGTAAACTGGTGCAGAGTTCCAAGCAACAAGCAAAAAGAGATGATCGAATGTTAGTTTGCATTCATTCCTCAACTAATGGCTTTGGATACGATGCTCAGATCCGACTCAGCTGTTATATTAGCTCATGGCCTCCAACAAACTCTCAAGCTCCTTCCCTACTCATAATGCACCACCCCTAACATCGCTTAGATCTCGTTTGTCACTTTAGTGTCTAGACATGGTCGCCTTCAGCTGTCAAGTTTACCAGCGGGAGATAAGTCCTTTTTTTCAAATTTCCTTTCTAAAACGCCTTATATAACGTTATTTATTTAATCTTTAATCTTTAATTTTAATTTTAAATTTGATTTGCATGTTAATAATTGTATTAATTTTATTAAGAAAAACCATCAAAAACGTGGCCTGTTATATAGAAATAAAAAGTTCCTGTCAAACAAAGCTAAAGTCTCCCTATCTCATGCCTATCTCCTACCAAGCCTTCTGTACAGCTCTCAGATCCTCCCCAGCCTCCAAAATTCTCTCCTAAGTTAGAGAATACCTATAACAAGGTGGCCACCAAATCAAAGCTATCTATCTCATCACTGCCTCTCTTTAAAACACTTAATCTGGCTTGAATTACCCCACCAGTTTCTCTTCTCTCAGCTTCAAATTGTCCACTCTATTTTGTACCAACCAAATTTCTGTCCCATCCTGTTTCTTCTAATCTCCTTCTACACTCCTTCTAGAACTCTCCGAAGCTCAGACCAAAACCTACTACAAACCTATAAACCTAAGAGCAAAACTGGTCTACATCTCTACAGTTACCACCCTACCATCTCTTGTAACAAACTCCCTTTGGAAATCAGATCACTTAAGCAACCCAATGAATTTAAATTAGCCACCAAAGATTACCTAAAAAGTCATTGGTCTTGCCACTGTACTTACCCTCCATAAATTGTTGCCCTGTCCAACAGTAGCATACTATCTGCCTTTTACTGGTTTTATTTCTGCTCTGCGTTAGCTTTCGTAGACATCTTAACCATCTAATTTTTCTGTTACCCTATCCTAAAAATACTCTATTCTTATATACTGCCGCTGTGCTCCTCACTAAAGGCAACCTCCTTGATGGTATTTCAAACTTAATACACTAGACGATATACTTCCGTACTACTCCTGCACACACTTTATGTATAATGTCAACTTGAACTCTCTAAATAGGCCTTATGCTTTTATTGTTTCCCCATTTAAAATGTCAATGTTTTTCTTTTTATTGGTTTTATGATTTTTACTTATACAGTTATGTTTTAATTGTAAAATGCCATTTTAAATCTGTGGAGCTTTTCTCCCTGGGTCTCCGCTGAAAAAGGGCTATCAGCTCAGTTGGACTAACCCAGTCAACAAATGTATAATAAATAAATACATTTTAAGTCACTTCTCCTGTCTTTTTTCCATACGCTTCTGAGTGTAAACTTTCCGACTATCGTTGGTAGGCCTAACATTCCTTCCTGTTACCCTTTTACACTTAGTGTATTCTTCAATTGCAATGGCTGGTGTTTTGTCTCTATCTACAAAATTATTGTAGTTTTTTAATACCATTGCTGGTATTTTACCTTTTCTCTTCCTTCTGGTAAAGAAAAAAAAGGTTAGTTTAGGTACTCTCTCGTTACAATAATTTTTTCTTTAAAAATGCCTGAAAAAGGTCCAACAGGATTTAAAAAATGTGATAAGTGTGGGCACAAATTGCCTTATTTTGATGCCCACAACCTTTGTCTGTATTGCTAAGGGTGAGAGCATTTACAATAGGACTGCAGTATCTGTGGTGGGTTCAGCACTAGCGGACAGGAAGACTAAGTTGATTTCATAAGGTTTGCTGCCAACTTCATTTTCCCAAGTCATTACTAGGGTTCAATGCCCCAAACACAAATGTAGAGACCCTACCAACAGGTCTAAGTCTTCTGAATCTCCAGCCTCTTCTTCATCAGAACATAGGAAGAAGAAAGAGAAGCTGGATCTGAAATTACTTACATTCCAACCCTCATTGGAACTGATTAAGCCTGTTTCGGATCCTACACCTTCAGATCTGAAATCTTTACCAAAGACAAATTATTCCCCAAGTCTGGATCCAGTCCCACCCAGGGTGCCTTCTCCCTTTTTTAGAGAGATGGTCCAAATCGCCATCACTAGCATCTTCTCGTTCCTCCAGGAGTCTTACGGAAGCAGATGTCAAGAGGATGATGAGGAGATTCTTCAGGGAGCACTTTCAGGGAGGACTTCTCATGGTTTCTACCCCTTCAGGTCAGGAAGTCCAACCATCTACTACTCCACCCATTACAGCTCCTTCTCTAATCCAGCCTGTGGTTCTAGAGTTCTCATATCTAAGCATTCCAGGTCTGTCGTGTTCAGATCTGAAGAGAACACCATCCGAATTGTGGTCTGAATGCACCAGTTCTGATATCCTCGGAGCCAGATGATTCTTGGGGCTGAAGCATCCCTGTCAGATTCAAGAGGATAGAGTCGACACTGAGGTTGTCAGAGCTGTCTCTTCTTCTCGGAGCTTCGACACTGGACAGCTTGGCTCCACCTTCCGCCTCAGGTGGATTGTTCTTTGGGCAGAGGGAAGTGACGAGCCAGAAACTAGCTTTTTCAGCTCCATTGCCTTCCTTCTCCCTGGAGTGATCTCCCTTTAAAGTTGTGAAGAGAGTGTTCTCTTCTCTGGCAGGTCAGATGGGTTGTTCCCCCTCACATCCACCCTCTATTTCTCAGATGACTTTGCACCATGGTCCTTAATGCTTTACCCCACAGGCACAGCCAGCTCAAAACTTCCAGACTACCCAGCAGGGTAGCTTAATCTCTTTGATACATCACTGGACCACCCCACTGATGAAGTCCTCAGGAAGAGAAACTGCAAAAGGAGGCCCTTGAACTTTCCTCAAGAGTCAGTCACTGATGATATTGATTTCAATGAAGAAGGAGGGACCTCAAAATCAGCACCCAATGATGTCTCATTTGGAGACATTCTTGATTTCCTTAAGCACAAGGGTGGCTGGTCTAACCAAGACCCTTCTCCTGATGAATCTGTACTTCTGGAAGCCTTTGGAACTGGCCCATCTGCTTCCTGGGTTACTCCACCCACCGATGAACTCATTGATATGATTTCTAGGTGGGTGTAGAAGAACCTGATATGACACAGCCAATCCCCAGGAGACCAAACCTGATTTGGCTCCACCACTAGGCAGGGAATTTTGGGGTAAAAAGGTGCCAGTATATGCCATGGTCATGGAAGCAGCTACAAAAAAGAAACTCATGGAAGAAAGTTCCTCTGACCATCCTCCTTATACAGAATCTAGAGCAATACACAGATTTGGGAAGTATGTTTATGCTTCAGTAACTTTTGCACTCAGATCGCTGAACCGTTTGGCACATTTTACAAGGCTTCAAACATATTTGATAAAAGAGCTATTGAAATCTCTTTCTGGAACCAAAACTGCTGAGGCTCAATCTTCAGTAGTCTCTCAGATGGCTACCCTATATGCTATATCTAACTTGTCCATAAGGCTTATCTTGCATGCTGTAGAAGAAGCCTCAAGGGCTGCGGGTTCAGGTATTTCCGCTGCAGGTTCAGATATTTCCACTGTGGGTTCAGGTATTTCCATCTGGAGGCATGCCTGGATGTGTCATTGTGACTTTGCAGAGCCCTTCAAGTCATCACTTTTCAATGCTCCCTTTGACGGAACTTCTTTGTTTGGCCCCATAGTAAAGAACACACTCTCCAGTTGTGAGAATGATGGAAAAAACCTCTCTGCAGTGGGCATGCATTTTTCAACCCATTAAAGGACCTTTTTCAGGAATTAACAGGGAGGTTTAAAAATGTAGTTCAGAAAGTCTCAGGGTCCTTTTCAGGACACATGTGGAGGTAGTTCCCCTAGAGGCAGAAGGGGAAGTGACAATAGAAGGTGACCCCTCCTATGGCAGAGGAAGCCTATGAAACATAGGGTCTAGAGATTCCTTTTCCAACAGACCTTTTCAGCATTCCTGAATAGAGACCAGATTGCCTACCTCTGGAGGCAGTCTAGGGTCACTTATCTCTACACCAGAGAAGCTGGCTGGATATAACAAAATACAGTTTGGTGCAGAGAATTATTTCCAGAGGTTATATAATTCCCTTTTCCCTACCTTATCCATTATCAAGAAAATTTCCCGATATTCCACTCAATCAGAGGAAAGAAGGAGCCCTAGAAATACAAAAGCTGCTAGTAAAGACAGTAGTCCAAGAGGTCTCACCAGACCAAGTAGAATCCAGAACTTACTCAAGATTCTTTTTAGTGCCAATGAAAACAGGGGACTGGAGACTAATTTTGGATCTCAGAGTATTGAAAAAGTCAGTATGACATACAAATTTCCGGATGGTTACAGTTCAGTCCATTGTGCCCTTTCTGGGCAAGGATGACTGGATGTGCTCGACAGAGCTTCAGGATGCACACTATTATATAAAGATGAACAGATGGTCCAGATGGTACTTACGCTTCTGGCTGTATCTGTTCAGAGCACTGCCCTTTGGCTTCTCCCCAGGGTGTTCACCAAGTGCATAGCAGTGGTAGCAGCTCACATGAAACTGCAAGGATTCCAGATATTTCCATATTTAGATGACTGGCTCATTACCACCCTGACCAGGCACTGACAGACAGAAGCTTGAGATCAGGTGTTACAGACCTGTTCACATCTCAGAATAACCATAAATTACAACAAGTCTCATTTACAACCAACCCAGACATTAGAATTCATAGGAACAGTGTTCACAGTATGCATGGTAGCTTCCCTTCCACTATCAAGAATGCAAACAATAAGGATGCAGGTCAGGAAAATCATTTGCAGTACCTTTGCAGTACCTTTGCAGTACCTTTGCAGTTCCTTTCTGTTGCTTTCTCAACCCATGTCAGCAAAGACAAGAATAACCCAGGTATGCACACGATACCTTTCCTGGTGAATGCAGTCACAACAGCTGTTACAAGGTCATCCTTTCATCTTCCCTCAGCCCAAGGCCATGGTGACCACCGACGCTTCCCAGATTGGGTGGGGGGCATTTCCTGGGGAAAACAGTCCAAGGCACTTAGTCTCCTGAAGAGGCCAACTTGCATATCGATATTCTGGAGATGAGAGCTGCGTTTTAGGTGTTGCAGGCATTCTAAGACTTTCTCCCTCTCAGTACAATTGCAATCCAGAAAAACAACACATCAGTAGTTTGGTACATCAACAAACAAGGGGGAGCCAGATCTTATCCCTTGTGTCAAGAAATCCACAGAGTGTCGCAAAGGGAGATATCTTCTGACTGCTTTCTAAGAGCAATGCATATTCCATGGAAGTCCAACATGATAGCAGGCAAACTGACCAGGTCCATCTTACTACCTCATGAGTGGTCTCTCGTCAACAAAGCGATGGAAATGATGTTCAGTCAGTGGGGCCAGTCTTGCTGTGATCTTTTTGAATCTCCTTTAAACAACAAGTGCAGCAGCTTCTTTGCTCTGATATCTCCCACTGGGGGGAATCACCAAGGGATGCTCTGCTCCACGATTGGTCCCCTGGTCTTCTGTATGCTTATTCTCCAACTCCCCAAATTCCCAAATTTCTTCAGAAAACAGCCGAGTTCAAGAGCAAAGTCATCCTCATTGCACCTTACTGGCCTCATCAGATTTGGTTTCGCTTCCTTTGGCCTCATCTACTATTTCAACATTAAATTCTGGAAACAATTCCAAATCTTCTATCTCACCCAACAGGCATGGTTCACCCAGATATCTCAACTCTCAAACTAAAATGTGATTTTTTCCAATTCCTTTAATAGTGATGCAACCAATGCTATCTTCCCTTGTCTGTTTTATACTTTTATCTTCCCATAAACCTTCTAGCAGGAGTAAATGGAAAAGGTTTGTTTATTGGGCAGAGCAGAATCAGATAGACACCTCCTCAGCTCCAGTTCAATCTGTTCTAGAATTTTTATTGAGTTTATTTAATGAGGCTGCTAGTTCATCAACTAAAGATTATCTCGCAGCAATCTCTAACTTTCATGCAGGGATTCAAAATTCTTCACTGCCTTCCTCTAAACTGTGTAAGGCATTTTTGAGACTTACTCTTCTGCTAAGACCCCCTAATAAAGACTCCATGCCACCGTGTGATTTAAATTTGGTAGTGCAAGCCTTAATTCATTCTCTCTTTGAACCTAAATGTGATCTTAAAATTTTGACCTGGAAAACTATCTTTTAGGTGCAATTACATCTGCTAGAAGAATTTCAGAAATTCAGGCAATATCTTCTAAACCGCCATATTTGATTTTTCATAAAGATTCATAAAGATTGGGTCATGTTACATACCAGTGCTTCCTTCCTTCCTAAGGTGGTGTCAGAATCCAACATCAACCAATCCATTAATTTATCAGTGTTCTTTCCAAAATTTATAAATAAAAGAGAATATATGCTGCACTTACTGGATGTTCATAGACAATAATATTCTACCTACACAGAACAAGAGAGATTAGAAAGATAGATTTGTTTTCTTTGCACATATAAACTAGGCAAATTAGTTACAAAGGTAACTCTAGCTAGATGGTTGACAGATTGCATTTCATTTATCTACAACAAATTAAATATCCCCTTATCAAAACCATTAAAGGCTCATTCAACCAGATCTATGGCAACTTCTACTATAGTCCAATCTAGAGCTTCTTTGGACGATATATGTGCAGCTGCAACCTGGTCAAATCCTCATACCTTTATCACTCATTACAAACTAGATCTAGTCTCGAGGGGAAGTGCAACCTTTGACTCAAATGTACTCAGGAATATCCTTCCTTAGAGTCCAACCAGGAATTTAGGTAACTGGGGACTCTGTCCCATTAGCTGAGGAATGAAAGAAAATTGATATCACATAAAAAAGTTGTGTATTTACCATAATGTTCCATCTGTGTTGTCCATTTTCATTCTTCGTTAACTCCCCACCCACCATCCCGTACTTTTTTTAATGAATGACTTCTGGAGGAATGAGACACTTAAAGAAAACCTATGTCCTATTTGTTGAACTCCAGTTATGGCAAATCATTATAGCCTTCATGTCAAGCTGCAAACAAGATCTGAGAGATGTTAGGTGTGTATAGGGAAGGAGCTTGTGCGTTTGTTAGTGGTCATGAAGTATAACGGCTGGGTCAGATCCGAGGATCAGATCTGAACCTATTAGTTGAGGAAGAATGAAACTGGACAACACAGACAGAACATTATGGTAAGTACATGACTTTTTTTGCATACCTAAAAGTTAAACAGCATGTATTTTTGAAACTTTGCTAAACTTCTAAGCAGGTGTTTAGAGAAAAAAAAACATTTTGGTTCATGTGTGGCATTTATCAATAAGTCTAAAAATGATCAAACATCATTAGAACACTGTACTAACAGAAATATGCTACGTGTATTAAACCTTGTAAAGTATTTTCTTCATCACCTGACATCTTTTTGGAATGTTGTAATTAAATCAAAAGGTGCTTCAACAAAGTATTAGTTTAAGGGTGTGTACACTCATGCAACCAGCTTATTGTACATTTTTTATTTTTTATATTTTTTCCTCTAACCGATTTGTTTGTTTTTCAATTGAATTGTACAGGTTACAGGTTACATTAAAGGTGGGAAAAGCTTAGAAATTATTTATTGTGGTCTCATTTTTTATATCACAAAAACTTGCATTTTAACAGGGGTGTGTACACTTTTTATATCCACTGTAAATTACAGATTTTAAATGGAGTAAACCAGCTTTACAACTGTTTCTGAAGAAGTTCTGTATGTTTTAGTACAAAAGCCCTTAAGTATGAGTAAAATACGGCTTGGTGGCATTCTGTGGGGCATTTTTGTTTTTTTGTATAACTATTTAATATGCTGTTTTGTGGAAGTTGTTTCAAATACAAACTAGAGAAGTATTTCATTTAATTTTACATTCTTGCAGATAGCATTCTGTTCATTGTTTAGAACCAACACTTTATTTTCACGTTTGCTGATATAAATAAACATTGTTTACAAAAAACATACAGCAATATCATCTTGATTTTTGATGTAGTATTCTGTGATATCCAGATCTGGAAAGTTATATCCCAATATAAGTGATTGTAATATTTTGTTTTATTTTATATGATTGCAGATATCATCAGATACATTATCTAGAGGTAAAATAGCCTTGATTCTTTGAAAAGTGCTACTTTCCAATACTCATATGGGGGCAGTACAAGACAGCCTCCAGAGACTGCATTAATTAAATTATTTTAATGCATTTGTCTGAGAAAGCAACATACAGGAACATGTTCTTAAAAGTCTTTTTTTTAACTTGGCAGGAGTGGTCTGATGACTTCTCTACTTGTACCTAATAATACCCTCATCCCTGCACAACAACCCTACAACCCATTCATTACTCCATGGTGAAAGTCAAGATGAAGGGAGCAGTCATTCAAGGCCACCTACCTTCTCCTGTAGAGCAACTCTCCATCACAACTGAAGGGAGCAGTCATTCAAGGCCATCTACCTTCTCCTGTAGAGCAACTCTCTATCACAACTGAAGGGAGCAGTCATTCAAGGCCACCTACTAATCCTGTGGAGCAACTCTCTGTCACAACTGCTCTTTCAAGCTCGACTACTACTGCCATGACATGAGGTATGCTTCTTCAACCCTTCCATCACAATTGCTCTTTCAAGCTCGACTACCGCTGCCATGACATGAAGTATGCCTCTTCAACCCCTCCATCACAACTGCTCTTTCAAGCTCGACTACTGCTGCCATGACATGAGGTATGCCTCTTCAACCCCTACATCACAACTGCACTTTCAAGCTCGACTACTGCTGCCATGACATTAGGTATGCCTCTTCAACCCCTCCAATTACAACTGCTCTTTCAAGCTCGACTACTGCTGCCATGACATGAAGTATGCCTCTTCAACTTCAAGGAAAAGCACAGCAGCATCACGTGCTCTCAGGCTTGTGCAAAATGGATTCAACATCTGCTTCTCCTGGTAGGCATCACACAAGTGGAAAATCACAACCACTACCCCCCTGAATTGTTGAGCCTGCAGTGGCCCCTCACTCACACTCCCAGCCAGGCCAGATCCATCAGGCACCCTAGTCCATAGTAAGGGTTTTATCCCTCTACACCACCGGAGCTTTCTCACATTCTTAAATGTTTGACAAGTGCTATTATGTCATACCCGATTGAGGAAGTCAATAAAACACATCATGCATAAGATTTGCTTAACAAGAGCTATCCTGTAGTACATAACAGTAAGAATAAGTATTCACCTACAGGCAACAGGCATATTTCACTTTATTTGCAATGTTTGCAGACATTGTTTTGTGCACTATTTATTGGAAAAGTGACATAGAGTAATGTGATCTTGATTTTTTAATACACACTATTCATGACACCAAGTTGAGGTGGGCAATAAACTACAGTATAGCAAGACTGACCTGATTAGCCCCACTAGGATAGTGGCCTGCTTTCAGGGAAGACTTGTGGTAGCGTTTATACTACTGGAATAAATGTGGCCGCCTGCCCATTGGGTAACTTCTCCTACTCTTTCTGCTGGCTGCCATGAGATCATTTACATCCACTTGAAATTCCACCAACTGAAATAGAGGGGACCTTGGTTTAACATCTCATCCAAGGGTGGTATTCATACAGCCTAATCATGATGTTTTGATTTAGTCATGCACAACGCAGCTTAACCTCTGACAGCTACATTAACTTTATGATGCTGTGGAAGTAATATGCAGCAACACAGTGTTGATTAATTAAGCAATAATCCACAACTGTGCATGGGTATATCAGGATTTAATATCCACGACTGTTCACAGGTATATCACAATTTAATATACATGAGTGTGCACAGGTATATCAAGATTTAGTATACACAACTGGACATGGGTGTATCAAGATTTAGTACCCACAACTGTGCATGGGTATATCAGGGTTTAATATGCATGACTGTGCACAGGTATATCAGGATTTAATATCCAAAACTGGGCATGGGTATATCAGGATCTAGTATTTACAACTGTGCATGGGTATATCAAGATTTAGTATCCATAACTGCATGGGCATATCAGGATTTAGTATACACAACTGGGCATGGGTATATCAGGAGTTAGTATCAAAAACTGGACTTGGGTATATCAGGATCTAGTATTTACAGCTGCGCATGGGAATATCAGGATTTAGTATCCACAACTGGGAATGGGTATATCAGGATATAGTATCCAAAACTGGACTTGGGTATATCAGGATCTAGTATTTACAACTTTGCATGGGTATGTCAGGATTTAATATCCACGACTGTGCACTGGTACATCACGATTTAATATCCATGAGTGTGCACGGGTATATCTGGATTTAGTATACACAACTGTGCATCGTTATATCAGGATTTAATATCCATGACTGTGCAAGGATATACCAGGGTTTAGTATCCAAAACTGGACATGGGCATATCAGGATTTAGTTTCCACGACTGTGCATGGGTATATCAGGATTTAATATTCAAAACTGTGTGTGATTTTATCAGGATTTAATGTCCACCTCTGTGCATGGGTATATCAGGATTTAATATCCATGACTGTGCAAGGGTATATCAGGATTTAGTATCCACGACTGTGCACGGGTATATCAGGATTTAACCACGGTTGGTGTGGTTTGATCATGAAGATGAAGCCTGAATGATTAAACAAAGCCAACTGTGGATAAATCCTATGTCCACAAACAGGAGTGGATTACTGACATTATACAATTACATTATTTAAGAAAGCAATTGCGTCCCCTCCTTAAATAATGTCTTTATAAGAGTGTTGTAGTGTTCCTTCTTGTTCTTCCTTGTTTACTGATGTAATGACATGCACATGGGACTTATAGTTTTGCACAGCATATCAGTGCAGGAGAAGCAATGGAGAAAACAGAATTGCCATTGTTGTTTTTTTAAACTATTAAAAAAATGGAGATCTACAGGAGCCAGCACAAACATATAAGGAAAATCAGGTAGGTTTCTGCTTGTTTAGTTTTGTAGAATGTACCTGTTTTTTTCGGTTTACTATTATAACTCCGAAGTGCATTCTGTCAAAAGCCGGTATCTCCGATTCCTAAGCACGAAAGTGACAATGTCGAATTCCGATATTGCCGAAAGTACATCTCGAATTTGACCTCCAAACGGGCTTTAACATGGGTCAAGATAGGGGCGAGATTTGTACTTCGACAATGTTGGGTTCAACATTGTCACCATTCGACCCTTGCCATTCACTGTAGTGGTGTCGACAACATAAGTGTCAGAATTATGATAGTAAACCATGTTTTTCTTGTATTTTGCTCTTTCCACCAGTAAATGCCAATTAAAGGCCTGGCCTCTCAGTGGTATTTCAGTGGCCAGACTTTTTTCTGTTGGTATATGTTCAATTTACAATAGGCATGTCGATTGGGCTGTCCTATCAGCATGCTCATTTTTAAAAAGTAATGAGCATTTTTGTATAATTGACAAGAGCTAATATGGTCATCAGATTCTACATTAACAAAATTATGTCCATACGTGGGTAACTACCACCTGAAGGCTCTATTAGTTCTGTCAAGCTAATAAATCTATTCTGTACCCAGTGAATGGCTCTGTTACACAAAACATTGTACTGTGCAAGACTGAATTAATACAGACTACAGATGTTACTCTGTATCAGGTAAACTATGGAATGGGGATATGAAAGGTGATCTATTTTAAAGTTAAAATATTTTGTTTCACACTTTATATTCATGACAAAATCACATAAAGCACTTTAAAATGACTGCCGTAAAGCAAAAACTACACTTTTTCAGTAAATAGAAAGCTTTTCTGTGCATGCAGAACAGATGTGAGATGGGAAACTGATTTTACCCATATAAGACAGAGACATGGTTCACTACATTTTACATGTTTTTATGCACTGTTTAGTGGGGAAGTAATATTACAGTAACAATGTCTTGGTTGCCAAGCTGTATTTCATGTTTGCACAACTGATCTACTACAACTTTTAGAGTCCGTATTAAATCAACTGCACACAGATCCAGCTCTGTCTGAAAGATATATTAATTCTGCTGTACTAATGAAGCTCTTATGTACTAAGTAGCTTGTACAGTTAAATAGCTGTTCTCTGCATGATACAAGTCATACAGTCTACAGCTGAAATTCTGTTCACAGTAAAATTAAAACAGATGAGATGGGAGACAGACTTTACTTAGCTGGAACACTTTGCTTTGAAGTTTATGACTACTGGAAAGCAACGTGTGACCACTTGTCTTTGTGCTGCTGAGTTTAAAAAGATGGGAGAAAGACTCTTACTGAGGAAACAGTGGCAGTAAGTTTGGCCTCAGGTTCAGGCTGCAAGACTTATTAAAACGAATGCTAACATTTTTTTTATTGGATCTCTTCTTTGTACATTGTTTGCTTAAATCTTGAGCATTTTATAAAAAATGTGGGCTGGTTATCTGACTAAAGAAGAAATAAAAAGAGAAACAGATAGTTGCAAAATGCATGTAAGATAATAGTATGTTTTTTGGTTATTTAAAATAGAATAAAATATATTACAATCAGAGGTAGTTTTAAATGGATCCAAGGAAAAATGGATGAAGTGGGGAAATATGGATAGACAAAAGTTTTCAGATTCAGGCAGTAGGCTATTTCTATGAATAGCAAGTGCTACTGACTCTGGGAAGCATAGATTTAATATTAACATAAATTATTACAAAGTTGGCAGTTGGAAAAACTGACCATCTAAATTACTTGTGCTCATCAACATGTGAAAGATTTAGTGCTTAAAGTAAAGCCCACAAGTTGTGTTACTGCCTGCATTGTGCAGATGTCCTTATAAAGATGAGTGTTCAAGAGCTTAACACAATACCGAGATATGTTACCAATTGCGTACAAAGGTGGATACTAACTTCAACTGAGTTATTTTTTCTTAATGTTCATTGATGAATATACTTCCATACCTGAAGACTTCAAAATTATTAACGACTGATAAAGTACAGTTGTGTACACTTACCATAAATGTAGATGTTCGAGTGTATTCACTGTTGCAATCATTACAATTGGGTTATCCTGCTGGCAGGCTACCCTCAGTCGGCCTGAATTCCAAAGTCTAGGTCCGGCATTGGCTGCTGTTGCCTCTTCCCTGACGTCAGTGCTCCAGGGGTATAAAAGATGCAGCCGACGCCATTTTCTTCAGTTTTTCTTGCCCCAGATGTCAGGTTTCCCCAAAAGGGTAGGCTAAAAATATGTCAATAAAACATGCATGCACCAAAATATATATTATGCCTTCATCTACAAGCAAATACACCACATAGGCTGTATAGAATAGAGAAGTACAGATAAGTCCCAGCAAAGAAAAGGGGGATGGCGGGTGGGTAACCTGGACTGCAACAGTGAATACACTCGAACATCTACATTTATGGTAAGTGTACACAACTGTACTATGTTCTTCGTGTTTCACTGTTGCAGTCATTACAATTGGGTTATCCTGCTGGCAGGCTACCCTCAGTCGGCCTGAATTCCAAAGTCTAGATCCGGCGTCAGCTGCTGTTGCCTCTTCCCTGACGTCAGTGCTCCAGGGGTATAAAAGATGCAGCAGACGCCATTTTCTTCAGTTTTTTTTGCCCCAGATGTCAGGTTTCCCCAAAAGGGTAGGCTAAAAATATGTCAATAAAACATGCATGCACCAAAATATATATTATGCCTTCATCTACAAGCAAATACACCACATAGGCTGTATAGAATAGAGAAGTACAGATAAGTCCCAGCAAAGAAAAGGGGGATGGCGGGTGGGTAACCTGGACTGCAACAGTGAATACACTCGAACATCTACATTTATGGTAAGTGTACACAACTGTACTATGTTCTTCGTGTTTCACTGTTGCAGTCATTACAACTTGGTTGTATCCCAAAGCTAAGGTTGGGAGGCTGGAGCTAAATAGCATTAGGAGCAGCTAATAGGCCCTGCAGAACTGCTGTGGCAAAGCCTGCCCTGGATTTAGAGTAGAGTGGTAAGTGATAGTGCTTTGTGAAGGTGTGCACTGAACTCCAAGTAGCAGCCTCTAAAATGTCTCTGGTTGGCACTCCCCTGAGGAAGGCTGCTGAAGTGGCTGCTGCTCTTGTTGAATGTGGCCTAATGCCCTTAGGTACTGGCTTGCCATGTTGTGAATAGCAGAAACAAATGCAGTGGCCTATCCACTTTGAAATGGTCTGCTTTGAAATAGCCTTTCCTTGTGATCCTGCAGCATATGCCACTAGTAATTGCTCTGTCTTTCTGAAAGCTTTGGTTCTGTTCAAATAAAAGCGTAGCTGTCTGTGTATGTCCAAAGAATGCAGAATTCTCTCCCCCTTATTCTGTGCATTTGGATAAAAGGTAGGCAGATGAATAGTTTGGTTGAGGGCCACACTGGACACTACCTTAGGCATAAAAGTCGGGTTTGTCCTCAGAGAAACCCTGTCTGGATAAAAAATGAGAAAAGGTTCCACAGCCATGAGTGCCTGTAGCTCTGAGACTCATCTTGCAGAAGTTATTGCTAGGAGCAGAGCTGTTTTCCAAGATAAAAACTTTATATCAGCTGTAGCGGCTGGCTCAAAAGGAGGCAGGGTGAGTTTTTCCAAAACATAATTGAGGTCCCATGCAGGTATTGGTGATCTCCTTGGGGGCCTTAAAATTTTGGCCCCTCTGAGGTACTGCCTTAACAAAGGATGAGAAAAGATTGGTGGCTCTGTATTGTAATGAGCCGAAACGGCAGAGGCATGAATCTTTATAGATGAAAAGGACAGGCCTTTGTCCAGCATCCCAGACAAGTATTGCAAAATCTGAGGAATATTTGGTACAGCTGTGTCAATTCCTTGTGCCTGGTTCCAAGCACATAATCTCTTCCATTTTCCAGCATAAGATTTTCTAGTACTAGGCCTTCTGGCCTCCAAAATGACATCCATCACCGCTTTAGTGAGAGGTATGTTTTGTATGACTACATTATCCGCCATGCTGCCAGATTTAAGGTCTTGAGTTTGCTGTGCAGGATCTGATTGTTCTGCTGGGACAGTAGATGATGCACTTGAGGTAAGGTCCAGGCTGGGCATAGAGACAAGCTCCTTAGGATTGGATACCAGTACTGGCGTGGCCAGTCTGGGGCAATCAGTATCATTTTTGACTTCTCCTGTCTGACCTTTAGGAGTACCTTGGGGAGGAGAGGCAGAGGAGGAAAGGCATATACTGTTAAGTTTTTCCAGCTGAAAGATAGGGCATCCACTTTCCATGCTTGTCTGTGATAAGTCTTTGTGCAGAATCTCTTTAGCTGGCAGTTGTGAGGTGAGGCAAATAGATCTATGTCCGGGCATCCCCATTTCCTTGTTATCATGCTGAAGACTTGAGGATCAAATTTCCACTTGTGGGGATCCATGAGGTTTCTGCTTAGTTTGTCTGCCAGAGTATTTTCCTTTCCTGGCAGGAATTGTGCCTGCAAATGTACTTGGTAAGTCAATGCTGTGTCACACAAAGTCATGGCTAGTCTGCAAAGGGGGTAAGAATGAGTGCCTCCTTGCTTGTTTATATACCATGGTATTGTCTGTCTTTATCAGTAGTTGTCCCGGATGAACTAGGTCCTTGAAGGCTGTCAGGGCATTTTGAACAGCTAGCATCTCTTTTTGGTTGATATGTAGATGCATTTGGTTTGCGGACTATGTGCCTTGAATACATCTTCCTGTCATGTGGGCTCCCCAGGTATACTCCAATGCATCCGTTATTAATGTCTGTGTGGCTGGGGGTAGAGTGAATGGCTGTCCCTTGTTCTGGTGACAGGCCTTTGCCCATCATCGAAACTCCTGTTGCAGGCAGGGAATGAGGGTAACCATTGTTTCCAGGCTGTGGCAATGTTGAGTCCAAACACTTTTTAGGTACCACTGAAGTTTCCTCATATGCAGTCTTGCATATGGAATTAGTAGAATGCAGGATGTCATGAAGCCCAGAGCCTGCAGAATTTTTCTTGCAGATAACTGGGTCTTTGTTGCCAACAGTTTGAAATAGGTAGTCAGTTGCCTTTGTTTGTCTGGCATGAGATAAGCCATCTGGGCAGTTGTATTTAAGCTTGCACCCAGGAATATTATCTCTTGAGAGGGTACTAGTTTTGATTTCTGTTCGTTGACTGTGTACCCTAACCCTAGGCATGGTAGTAATCTCTTTACAAATGCCAGATGCTGTAGTAGAATGTCCTTGTTCTCTGCTTGAATAAGGCAGTCATCCAAGTAAGGATATATTTGTATTCCTCTTTGTCTGCAGTATGCAATTACTGGTGCCAGGCACTTTGTGAAGATCCTGGGCGCAGTAGATAAGCCAAAGGGCAGTGCAGAGAATTGGTAGTGCATTGAGCCATCTTTGAATCTGAGGTATCTTCTGCATGTTTGTCTGATTGGGACATGCAGGTATGCCTCTTTTAAATCTAAAGTCACAAGCCAAGCCTTCTTGCCCAACATGGGCAGAAGCTGCTGTAGAGTCAACATTTTGAATTTTGGAATATTCAGATATGTGTTTAGAATAGATAGGTCCAGTACTGGTCTCCAGGTTTTGTCCTTTCTGGGTACCAAGAACAGTCTTGAATAAAATCCTTGTCCCTGCTCTAGCTCTGGTACTTGTTGAATGGCCCTCATGTCCATGAGGGATGCGACTTGTTTTTGTGCCTCTGCCCATTGATGTTTTGGCAGGTCTTGCCAACCGTCTGCCCTTGGCAGGGTATGGAAGTGAAACTTGTAGCCTTGTGACACTATGTTTAAGACCCATTTGTCCTGGGTTATTATGTGCCAATTTTGAGAAAAAAGTGCTAGTTTTCCCCCTAAAGGTGCTGCCAGAAGATAAGTGCTTAGCGCAGGCAGGGGGAAGTCATTGGGACCGTTTCCTGTATGGTTGTGATTTGTCTTCTCCAGTTTTGGAGGTAGAAGCACCCCATTGTTTAGACCTGTATGAACCTTGGGGTTGGGATCTGCCTCTAGGGCATCTGTATCTGCCCCTTTGTGGCCTGTCTGACACTGGAAAGGACCAATTCTTTGTAGGCCAGTGTCTGCTAAATCTTGGTGGCTGTACCTGTAAGAAATCCTTGACTGTTTGCATAGATTTAGCTTTGTCCTCCATTTTCTTTAACACCTCTTCGGCTTTAACACCAACAAAACCTCATGCTGTAATGGAGCATCTAATAATTTTGCTTTAACATGATCAGGTAGATTTTGTTCCTTTAACCAAGCATTCCTTCTAATGACAGAACCCGTAACTGCGGAACTGCAGGAGGCCTCCAGAGAATCAAAACCACATTGCAAAGTATGCATTCCAACTTGTTCAGCTGCATGCAATAAATCCTGCATTTCTTTGTTTTCTGCACATTCAGAAATTATCAACATTTTCTGTTTAAGCAGTGACATAATATATTGCTGATATTTGAGCATATGAAACTGACAATTTAAAGCCCTTATAGCCAAGGTAGCAGAAGTGTAAATCTTTTTCCCCATCTGTCCAGTGCACTAGAATCCCTGTCAGAGGGAGTAGGGTTTTTTGTAGTGGAAGCCTTGACCCCTTTGGGACCCTGAGAGATAGTTTCTGGGTCAGCAGCAGGGTTTTTGAAAAGGAATTTATGTGAGTCAGGAACCCTGTAGCACCTGCCCGGCTTAACAGGAGCTGGAGGTAAGGAGTCAGGGGTCAGACTGGACTCTGAAAATACATCATCTACAATGTCAAACACAGGTGGAATAGCTAGGGGCTTGTGTTGTGGTAGTAAAAGGAAGTCTCTGAGCCTTTTCTTAGACTCTGAATAATCTTGGCTCTCCCAGTGGAAATGTTCCCTCATGGTATGCACGGTTTCCCCAAAAGAGTAATCCTCAGGAGGAGAGGCTGAAGGGATAGATTCTTCAGCATCAGAATCCTCATATGGAGGAAGAGAGTATTCCTGATCAGAAGAGGAATCAGATGAAATGGAAACCTGATCTAAAGAGTCATATTCTGTCTCTTGCCTAGGCCTCTTATCAGGAGCGGGGATGGGAACCCCTGATCAAAGTAATTAGGTCTTCGGCCATTTTGAGCATCTGTTTTTTAGGCATGGAGGCCTGTCCATGAGGCTGTTGTACTTGTTTCTTTGTCTTTAATGGTGCTTTAGTCTTTGCCTTTGAAGCTGAGGTCATTTTAACATATAATTGAGTAGGTCTGAAAACACCCTCAGAAGCCGATGCTTGCTCAGCAGCTCCAGACCCATCTGAGGCAATAGTTGCCAAAGGTCCAATACCTTGAGCTTCCAGCGGCCTGGTCGACTCCACATGGGTGTCGGTAGTGGCCTGCGAGTCTAAAGTAGCAGTTATCAGGGGCTGCGAAGGCACCTCACTGAGAACCGGCGAACCGGCGACTGGCTTAGAAGAAGTCTCGTCATCAGTTTTGGACCTCGGATGCCTGTCCTTTTCTTTGCGTTTCTTGTGATTTCCGGTAGTCGGGTGGCTATCCGACGACATTGTATAGTTAAATCTTCTGCCAAAATAGTGAAATGCAAAATCGTACCGACCCTTAATAGTGCGCTGGTTAAATCTAGCACAAAACCGACAATTAGCAACATCGTGGTCAGGGCTTAGGCCAGGAGTACAGTAAGAATGAAAGTCCTTATGAGGTATTTGCTTCCCACAAGAAATACAATTATTAACTTTTTCTGACATCGGTCTGGAGCAAGAAAAAACTTTCCCCAACGGGGTACTTAGCTTTTATTGAAGACTTTGGATCTGAAATTCGAACACGAAAATCTCAGGAGTCGGCCGACCGACACTTGTGAACTGCTTTTGCTTCAGGCAATGCGCGGCAAGAAAGACTGAGGAAAATGGTGTCGGCTGCATCTTTTATACCCCTGGTGCACTGACGTCAGGGAAGAGGAGACAGCAGCCGACGCTGGACCTAGAATTTGGAATTCAGGCCAACTGAGGATAGCCTGCCAGCAGGATAACCCAATTGTAATGACTGCAACAGTGAAACACGAAGAACTGTATACTCTAGGGAAAAGAGAGAGGGAGGATGAAGTCAGGATTGTTTGTATACCATCTGGAAACATGTTAATATGGTTTGTTTTCTTGTATATTAATGTAAGCCTTGCCTATGTCTAAAGTGAAAATTTAATAAAGGTGTTAAAAACACATGTAAGAATACTGGTTCAACTGTCAAATTGTTATGTAAAAGTTACTTTTGTGCTTAATGAAAGACCAGTGTGAGAAAATCCACAAGATCACAGGACCATAGGATCATAGCAGAATACTAGGCTAATGACCCTCGAGGGCCTTTTTAAGCCTAGCCATGCTTCCCAGAAACATTTGAAATATATTGGTCCCTTAGCGTTTGTGGGGGAATATAAGCTTGGGTGTGAGTGGATGAGCATTTACAAGCTGCCTCTCTCTAACAGAGACATATGTGGTTAACCAGGGGAAAAATTATGATTTTCCATCCACTGACCAATGTTTTGCTTGAATAAGTGCAGTGAAGAACTTTGCTTCACATGGATGGGAAGCCTGTTCCAGAGAATAGTATGCCTCTGAGAGACATACCTGACCCTACAACATGTTTTATTTACATTGTAGGTGAAGTTTAGGTCACTGTATTTGGTATTTCTGATGTTATTTGTTTAGCAAATGTGCAATAGGTCTGCTAAGCCTCGATCAAGGTATACTTTGCATGCCAGGTATAGGTCACCTATCAGCAGCCTGTAAGAGACCAAGTATGAGGACAAGACCCTGAGGTCATCTGCATTGTGGACAAGGATCTGAGGTGGTCTGCATTACACTTGTTTGCTAAACCACATATTATTTTTTTTGTTGTAAGGAGCCTCTGTGGATTCTCCAGTTGTTGCATATGCCTTGTCACATACACGCCTGATGGGGCAAAGTACTCAGTCACTGGTCTTATTAGGGCAGAGTATAGTGTTTGGAACTGATACCATACCCTTGGTTATAATTTATGTAACATAAAATTATTCACTTGCCACTGTAGATACATGATAGTCAAAGGCCAAGTTACTGTCTACATGATTTCCCAAATCTCTGGCTACTGAGTTTACTCTTACGGGTGTATTATCAATGTTGTAATTTGTAAGGGTGGCCATCTTACTGAAAGATACAGTTATGCACTTCTTGGCATTCAGTTTAAGACCATGATTCTGGCACCACTTATTACTCTGTGTCAGTCCTTCTTGGAGGGTATCTGTGTCTTGGGGGAATCAATGACTCCACTTATTTTGCAATTATCTATAAACTTGGTCAGCCAGAGGCCTTTGACATAAGCCTTCACTTTGGAGTAGTAGATGCCAGACAAGAACAGCCCCAGCACCAAGCCCTGAGACACTCTTGCCAGTGACCATCCTGTCTGTGAGACAGCTGGATATCCAGTGGGTGACACAGGTGTTAATACCTAATTCAGTGAGCCTGGTAACAATGCCTGAGTGGGGTATTGTGACAAATGCTTTGACCAGGTTGAGGTTAGCAGTGTGCACCATCTTTCTTCTGTCCACTGCTTTAGTAACTTTCTCAAAGAAGTCCACCAGGTTGAGTAGATATGACCATCCCTTGCCGAAAGCAAATTGGATTGAATATAGTGTCTGTAGGTTTCCTTTGCTGTCGTTTAAAATATTCATGATTATTATTTCCATGGCTTTACATATTAGACTAGTCAGGCTTATGGACTGATAGTTTCCTGGGCCCATGGATGACCCACCCTTGTGCAGTGGGATAACCATTGCAGTTCTCCATTCATTCTGCATGAAGCTGGTTTGGATGCTGTGGATATACAGTGATTCTAGTTGGCCCAATAGTTCATGATTCATGCTATTAAGGAGGCATCCTGGAATATTACTGTTGCCCATCAATGCAGTTTTTTTAGCTTTGATGAGTGTATTGAAGACCTATTCCCTAGTACTAGTTGGGTACGGTAGGTATTTTCAGAGGGGGTGTCTGGGAGACAGGGAGGTAAAATTGGTAATGGAGTAAATTTGTCAGCCGGTAGATTTGCTGTATCGTCTGGATTAGTATGCGTGCCTCCATTTACAGTTAATTCAGTACATCGTTGTGTATTGCTTTCAAGTTGCAAACAAAGCTGAAGAAAACTTTGGATTGTCCTTCACCAGAAATGCTATTTTGTAACTTCAGTAGACTTGATAAGTCCCTTGACCTGCTTGTTTAGATATTGCACCTCCAAATTTTTGCCATGATTTTCTTCCTTTTGATCCTAAATCTATTGATGTTCTGATTCCACAAGGTTGGCTTGTTCTTCTGAATTAGTCCTGTGCTTGTTACAGATGGATGTAGCTGTCTTCATGAAGCTGTACATGTGATTATACAGGATTAGCATGAACAATTCCACATAGGCAGTAGTGTTCTCAAGGTTTGGTGGGCTTTAAAATTTTACAAAGTTCTCACTTAATAGCAGACTGTTTACCTTAGAATAATTCCCCAAAGCTCCAGGGTTAGCTGGGATTATAGGTTTTATTTTTATTTCAAAGTCTGACCAGTGAGGACAATACACTAGGGATGGAGTAATGTTTCCCCTTGTTTGCGATAACCATGTCAAAAATGTTTGCACCCCCAGTAGCTGTACAGACTAGCTGGTCCAGGGTGTTTGCCTTTAGAAAGTCCAAGAATCTGTGGACATGCATATTTAGAGTTCTCTATGATTCCCATGTTATAGTGGCATAGCTAATGTTTCCTAAGAATATGGTGTTGCGTTGAATATGGAGCATCTCCAGTCTATATATGACTATATGTTATGGGTTTCCTCAATCAAGGAAGGAGGACCTATGCCTTGTAAGGATAGGATGTAGGACTTTGCCTAAGGCAGTCTGGACATGAAGAATCTCAAGCAAGTCATACTGACTGATCGGCCATGAGGTGTGTGTATTTTTCATGTAAATTGAAACACTTCCACCTTTTGTCCCTTCCTGTGCCGTAGGTGCTGTAAATGTGTAGAAGGCACTGTAGCCCTGCACTGAACCTCCTTCGTGTTAAACCACATCTCAGTAACTGCACAAATGTCTATGTCTGATGATGTCTATGATTAGAATCATGTAACACCAATGTCTTTATATTGTAGAAAAAATATGTTCTTTAAATCATTAACAACAAACTGCTTAACCTATGGCAAAAACTACTGTTACATTTACAGACACAGGATGTTTATACCAAAAACAGTACTCATGCAGGTAACATAGCCTTAGGCTAAGTAAAGCAGATAACACATTTTATGTGGCAAACATTTAAACTGTAACTTTCTTGTGAATGTGGAAACATGGCATCATTTGACAAATTCCCTTAACATAACACTACTTCTATTCTGAGTCTAAATAACTGTGATGACCCTCCACTGGACCAGTAATCAGGTAGTCTCAATCCTCACTCCTGGCAACATTGGGGGATCTACACTGTGAGGATAGCAAGTACGCACATCATATTTCCAGATGCAGCCCTCTGCATCAAGTGCAATTTCCCTTAAGAACACACAGAGACTACAGTCAGTCCAGGGCTTGTTTCTCCCTCTTTCTCCAGATCCCTGGTAAGACTCCTCACTGGCACAGCTACAGAGTTGAGATCTCAGCTGAGAAGCCAAGTCAAGACCTCCAGCACTCTCTCTGTTCAAACACTGATTCATGTCCCTCCCCAAGTAGGTGACACACACACACACACACACACACACACACACACACACACACACACACACACACACACACACACACACACACTCTTTGAGGTTTGATTCACACACACACACACACACACACACACACACACACACACACACACACACACACACACACGCACACACGCACACACACACACACACATACACACACCTGGGAAAGGCTGGCACAGGTTTACTACCTATGCCACCTTCTGCCCAGACTGTAAGGTAGTTATCACTGCCACCAGCCAACTCCTTATCAGCTACTTTAAGGCCCTTAACAAAGGGTGTCCAATCTTACTGTGTAATGCTAATATTAATATATCAATATTGATATTAATACAAATAGTAACTTGACGAAGAGCATGGTTATTAGGAGTGGCCCACACAGTGTCACAAAATAAATATGCAAGTACTCTCAAAACTTAAATATCTCTAGACAGATCAGCCACAATGAAAGGTTTAAATATATTCAATAATAAATAAAAGAACAAGAAAATACTCAGTATGTAATCACAGTGACATCAGAGCACAGAAAATATTTAAAACAGCATTGCAGGAGAGTCTCAAATAAATAAAGAAAAATATCTAAACTAAGCATTGCTATATTCCTGACTATATCCAAGAGAATTACACTGTTCCCTAGTAACTTACTTCATCAGAGCAAGGCAGATGTAGTGAATGGTTCTTGTCAGGTCTAAGACAGAATACAGAATGCACTCCCTCTCAGAGTTCTCAAATTAATATCTTAAATATTACTGCTGGGATAGCTTGCAGAATTACATAATTACATAATTTCTTCTCATCTGACTCTATCCCAGCATATAATAATAATATCCTAGCAATATTGCTTGTATTGAATAAACATTGCTTGTATTGAACAAAGCACTTTGTTCGAGTTTCTGACCTTCATTTGGATTTCCCCAACAAGCTTCGGTTTTGTTACTACTAGATCTAGTTTTCTTGCTTGTCCTTTCTTAACTATTGGTACTGGATGATCCCATGTGATCAGAATGTTATCATATTTAGTAAGTGTGTTTGCATAATCCCAGATGCAACAGTCTTGCCACATTGTTGTGCCTTTCAGTGTACAGAGAGTCACCCATGAGTGTATCACACCGCCTGCATTTCTCTCCATCTTCCGTTTTTTTTCTATATACTTTGTAACCAATGCACATGTAGCCCACCGTCTTAGCAGTGATTATTAACGATCATTTGGTTTAACTTCATTTCTCTTTGACTATTCATGCATCAAATCTTGATCAGCATGTGTTTCTTCTACTAATTCTCCACACTTGCCACTGTAACTGAGGTATTTCCGTTTTTCTTTTCTTTTCCTCTGGGCCATTTCTTTATATTCTTTCCTTTGATTTCAGCAGATTCGGGCACTACCTGCTTTTTGTTTACTTCTTGTTTAATTTCTATTCCCTTGCCAAAAGTAAGCAAAGATGTCATCTACGATTTCTTATCTTCATTCTTTAGAACTTTCACTATGTCTATATCTGATGGCATCAACAAATATGCGTGCAGCACCATGATTGCAGACATATACATATAGTCGGCTTTGAGGAGGCCAACATCTCCTTCAGAACATGAGCATATAATCTCGGTATGCACTGTTTTCTACACATTACTTCATAAACATTAAGCATATTTCTTGTTTTCTTCTCCAACTGATGTCTGGGGACAGTCGATTACACCAAAGATGTAAGTTAGAAGAAGAGCAATCTGATTTATAGCTTGAAGTTTATTCCTAGATGTCAAAGCAGTTTTTAATCTTCTTTCAGCTTTTCCCGGTTAGGAGTCGCCACAGTAGATCACCTGTCCACTCATGATTGGCAGTGGAGTTTTACAGTGTCGAGTTGCCAGCCCGGCACCCAACCTTCTACAGAAGGCACACACATGCACACACTAATGCCTAGGGCCAATTTAGAGTGTCCAATCCACCTACAGCATGTCTTTGGGATGAAACTGGAGCACCCAGAGGTAACCCATGCGACCACAGGGAGGACATGCAGACTCCGCACAGACGGCACCCCAGCTGAGGATCGAACCGGAGAACCTCTTGCTGTGAGGCGACAACGCTAACCGCTGCACCACTGCGGCCGCCCTTCAAAGCAGTTTTTAATATTAGCTTTAATCTTTTGAGCAATTCATTACTATTTTTTAATTTGTTCATGTTTTATTGCTAACCCTTTACTTATTCCCAAATATTTATGGGCATCCAACTCTTCAAGTCCTCTGACATCACATTACTGTCCCAGGTTGATATTTTCCAGGTACTGCAGCTTTCTTACTAAAAATATTGCTTTTCCACATTTATAAAGACCAAAATGTCATTCTTGGATTAACCAAAATAACGTTAACTGTTGCTACTTTTGCTGTCAGATGATCATTTGATGTGCTATACAATTTTAAATCATTCACAAAAAGTAAAAGCAATGTCTTTGAAGATGGCTGGTTTCTTTAAGTTAAGCTGTAACTATGGTTTAGTCGATTAAGTAAACTGCACTGGTTTAAAGGCAAGATAAAACAGCAGTGATTCAAAGGTAGCTGCATTTATGAGTCCTTAGAAGCCCAGCCAATTTCCTTTAGCAAGTATCAAACTTTGTACCTCTTGTCTTTGAGGTAAACCTCTTAACCATTATGCTAACCCCAAACTCCAAATGGTGTAATAGTAACAAATCACCCTGGAATATTCCCTGTGAGTTTTTATTCTTGGCATAATATATCACCCTTTATTGTGACTCAGATATCAAGTGGTTTGCCACTATTTCATAGTCACCACAAGCTCGATGTAATTGCCCGATTTAGGGTGTATCCTACACATCTGTAAGCATCCCAAAATCCAGGAATGTAACATACTTTTCAATGCTTTTTGGGGGAATCTATCCATGCCATACTTAGATTCAACTACTTTTTAAAACTCTTTATTATGGCTTTGTTTAACGATACATGACCTTTTGTTCCATAAGACCTTCTTTTAATTTGTTCTAGTGCTGTGATTGGTTTATGTATATAAATAACTGCATGTCTCTTGAAGATAGTATATGCTGTTTGCAAACTTAGAAATAATATCACACTGTAGTTTAATAAATTCAGTGCTAAATGTCCCTCTTTAGCAGTATGGATGTCGTTATAGCTACCCATTAAATAATCCCAAGGCACAGCCTTTTTCCACGCTAGGAAGTGCTGTTATTGTACATTTGTGTTTCATTATTAGAGTATTTTGACCTTAAAAAAATTGAGTCTGGTTTTGTTGTTCATACTTTGAACAATACATAGTATCCTGAAGTGAAAGTAAGCAAGGTTTCTTTTTTAAAACAATTACATTTTGTCAAACACTGATTAAGAACTGGCCAAGTAGGAAAAAAAGTTTGCTAAAGGGAAAAGGAGAAAAATCCATTCTAAAGACACTAAGTAAGACTGTAAGCATTTCCATGATGCACAGCTAGAGAACACAAACAGCAGTCACAGTATTGTGAAATTAAATGACATGCATATACACAGCAGCAACGTGTCTGGTGTGAAGAAACAGAGCCTTACTGACTACAGAACAGTCATTTTATTTTAGCATTACAGAGCTGGGTATGTGGTCTGTTACTCCATGAATCTCAATGGATCTGTTAGGGGATAACTAGCCAGTGATTTATGTCTTTATGTTCTACAATAATTGGGTGCTTACTTAGGGTACGAGTGGATCAGTTAACTGAACCCAAATAAGGTCCGTAGAAACAGATGATGAGGGGATACAAACTCCTAAGAGATATAAAATGGAATTCTCCACTTTTGAATAAAAAAATAAAATAAAATGACACATTCCTGGGGCAGTAAAAGAAACTGCTCCAAATAGATTACCAATAGGACAGTCATATTTTGTAGCTCTTTGGGTGGCCTTGATGGTGAGGGTGGCCATGGTGGTATGGTCAGCCACGGTGGTGCAGCAGTTAGCTTTGTTGTCTCACAGTAAGAGGTTCTCAGCTGGGGTGCCTTCTGTGTGGAGTCTGCATGTCCTCCCTGTGGTTGTGTGGGTTTACTCTAGCTGCTCCAGTTTCCTCCCACATTCCAAAGACAAACAGTAGGTGAATTGCACACTCTAAATTAGCTGTAGGTGCACATGTGTGTGCAATTGAGAGGCATGGCTGAACTACCATGGCAGGTCTAGCCACCTGGTGGTGTAAACCTTGGCTTGAGATGATTGTCACTGATGAAGTAACACCCCGACCCCATGTACAAAATGGGAAACGGGGTTGAGGATGGATGGACCCAAGTTACAAGTGATACAATTGTTCCTTCTGACATAGATGTTAAACATCTTTTCACTGTTATAAGAAACTAATTTTGTAAACAGAACCTAGGTCTCATTAATGGCAGGAATTCTTCCAGGAGTAAGGACATGGCCTGGCTAAGAATAACCTAAACAACTGGCCTACATCATCTGAGACATTTACCAGTCTTTTTATTATTCTAATGGTGGTGTCCAGTTTTAAGCCATGGTGGTGCAGCGGTAGCGTTGTTGCCTCACAGCAAGAGGTTCTCCCGTTCGATTCTTGGCTGGAGCGCCTTCTGTGTGGAGTCTGCATGTCCTCCCCACGGTCGAGTGGCATTCAAAAGACATGCGTAGAATGGGCATGTCTTTGTTGAAGGTTGGGCATCAAGCTGGCACCTCGGCACCCTTAAAAAAATCTACTGCCAATCATTAGCGGACCGGAGTTCTGCTGTGGTGACCCCTAACTAGGAAAAGCTGAAAGAAGAAGAAGAAAGTGGTGTCAAGTTTTAATTAATTCAGTGCAAAACTTTGTATTATATCTCTCAACCATGACGTGCAAGAAATCAAGACAAAGCCAAATGGGGAGACAAAGGCCTAAAGTGAGGGGCAAACTTTTAATATTGCTCTTATAAACTCAGAAAGTTGCTAGTACAACCGGTTTTATGTTAACATATATTTTCTGAAGGAAACCCTTGCCTGTGATAAGAATAGAACCTGCTGGAGAGACAGGTATGTATCCCAGAGATCACCTCTTCTCTGTAACAGGCTCTCCATCCATGTGGAGCAGAGTTCCTCTCTAACTCAGTTCAACTGTAGCTTTGACAATTGGATGAGGAACAGGCAATTCATCCCTAGTTTGACACCTATGTCTGCAATGGACAGAAGTAAGTTGTAAATGGCTCACCTTCTAGGTCCCTGCTTACACTTATCAAGGGTACTAGAACTTTTGAAGGACTTGGGATGCATGGCTAGGCTTAAAAACGCCCTTGTGGTCATTAGTCTAGTAAACACCTACGAACCTATATGAAGCCTAAAAATCAAATGTATGTCATTATTTAGAGACTTTGATCCTCAATGATTTTGCCAGAAAACCACAAATTTTATAAGGAATAAATAAAAAAATATGAGGCAAATATCTGGATATTATTCGAAAATCAGCTAGCAGCTGACTTAGAACTAGCGTGGACCAGGGGAATCTAACTGTTTAATTAAAACAAAGTTTCAGGAAGGCCTGAGATGGGTGTTGATGCAATGTGATTTCTGCCCAGTGTTCTGAATGGCAAAGTGAAGGAATTCAATGAAGCATGGGTAAATGGAGGGAGTAACTATGACTGTCTTAAGGTAGCCAAATGCCTCATCATCTAATTAGTGACGTGCATGAATGGATGAATGAGATTCCCACTGTCTCTACCTACCATCTAGTGAAACCACAGTGTGGAAAGAAGACCCTGTTGAGCTTGACTCTAGTCATCTCATTTTGACTGGACAAAGTTAGTCAAATACATCCAGAGAAACCTAATTCTTTTTGTATGTTAGAATTCAGTAGTAGGTGTCTTTGCTTTTTCTGCAGTAACTGAAGTGTAACACCTGCATTTTCTTCAAAATCCATAACGCCTATTTTTTTTTTCAATAATATTTCTTTATTGTTTATTTTTAACATACATCATTTCACAAGCGTAAACAGAGGTGATATACAACTGGTACAAAAACAATCAATTAAAACATATTTACACTATTTACATGAATGCTTTCATAATTTAATAGTATGGAAAAAGATGAGTTGTTTTCTCCAGGGTTAGTACCATCAAGTTAGTATACTACTATATGATGTTATGATTTTTATTGTATATGTTGTAAATGTCTTCCAAAGTCAATGTTTTATGCAAGTATAATATTGAAAATTTGTTCCCAATGTTTCAAAATATTGGGATTTTTGTTTTGTATGTTTATTATGTATTTGTGGGCTAATATATGTTTTGTCGCTAAGTTCCTAAAGTTATTCCATGATATTTTAGATGGGGCCAGCCAGTTGGTAGCTATGTAAAGTTTCATTAATAAGAAGATATTAATGAGAATGATTGTTTGGTTTTTAGCTAGGTTAATTGGGGGAAATATGTAATATCGTAAATTCCCACGTGAACGTTGATGATTGATATCCCATCTTTTGTAGCTGTACTTTCAGGGAGTTCCAAAGTTTGAATACACATTTACAGCTCCAGAACATATGTAAAAGGTCAACAGCTTCATCTTTACAATGTGGGCAAAATTGGGAGTTTCTAGTGTTAAATTTATGCAGTCTAAGGCGTGTGTAATAAGCATTATTATATATCATGAGTCGGGTAAATTCTAGCTTTTGAAGAGATATGGATTTTATTGTTAGATTGATTGCTTGTATTATTTTATTGTTTTCTATCAATGGTATTTTTTCTTTCCAATAATTAGATAAGAGTATGCGTTCTTGAAATTTCAGGTCTTTGATCAGTTTGTATGAGCATGTTATAAATTTACTGTGTTGTAGAAGGGCTTGCCAAAGTGAGTTGCATTTGATTAAGTCATCTTTATTTATGTTTATGTCTTGAAGATAACTTAAACACAGTTCTTTAATCTGTCTTAAGATCAACAAGTATGTCTTGGGTAGGCCCAATTGTTTCTTATTTCTTGCGTGGGACAATTCAAAAATGGGTATAGATCTTGTAGTGTTATATTAATTATAAGTGGGAATTTTTTTCAGGTCAAGTAGCTGGTTATTAATTCTCAAGTTAGGGTTTTTGTGGATAGGTTGCAGTATCATCATGGGTTGAAAGAGATTTACTGACTTAAAAAGATTTTGTGTTAATGTTATGGAATTTTTAAGGGATTCCAATAGATTATATGCTTTAATGTTTTTACTACTTAAGAAAGGTATTGATTTGGGATTTATATTCAGGCTTTCAATATGTTTAAAACCTAATTTTACCCAATGCGGGGACCAGCTATTATCTAGCTTATTGTAGTTTGCAATTCTTAAAGTTCTATTGGCATTTATGATTGAGTAGTAATTTTCAAAATCTGGTAGGTCTAATCCACCTTTGTTTTTCGGAGTTAGAATTTTGGTATCAATATTGAGTAATGATATGGGTCTGTAACTATCCGGATTTTGAGGATCTGCCTTTTCATTAGGTATGAAAATCGTTTTGGATGCATTAAAGTTTATATCATTGATTTTATTATTTATTATATAGTTTAATACGTGAGATAATATTTGTGCAGTGATAAAGTAGAATGTTTTATAAAACTCCGCTGTGAGGCCATCTGGACCGGGAGATTTGTGTGATTTCAATTTTTTGATTGTTGTTATTATTTCATCGATGGTTATCGTTTCTATTAATTCTTTTCTTTGTTTCGCATCAATTTTCGGAAAATTGAGTTTTTGTAGGAAGTCTGCACTATTATCATTTGCAAGTAGATGGTTTTGTTCTCCATAGATTTGAGAGTATATAATTTCGAAAATTTTGATAATATCTTCGGTTTTCATATAAGTCTTATTCTTATAAAATAGTTCCAGAATTTGTGAAGGTGTTTTAGACTGATTAATAATCCTCGCAAGTGCTCATGACGGTGTTTGTATATGGCTAGCATATTTTGCTAGTATTTTAGTTTCATGAAATGCTAGATTATTGTTGTGAACCAAGAAAATGTCTTTCTGGGATTTCAAAAGTTTTGTTTCCATTTGCGTGTTATAGTTTTTAACTAGATCCTGTTCTAATGATTTAATTTTAGCCTCTAGTTGTTGTTCTTCTCTGAGTTGGATTCTCTTATAATAAGAAGCTTTCTGGATAAAGATACCTCTTATCTGAGGTTTAGTTGCTGCCCATTCAATATCAGGAAGGCATTTTTGCTTTGTTAACTTGTCTAGAGACATTTTAAGAGTGTTCTGAACTTCCTGAATTATTTCCTTTTTATTTAAGAGATTTGGGTTTAGAGACCAGTTGTATCCCCGATATTGTGTGTTGTTTTTGGTGGTCTTTGTAATGTTTAGGGTAATTTTAGAATGGTCAGACCAGTAATGAGTATGAACTGATACTGTGGGGTCAAGGTTAATTAGTGCTTCTGAAATTAGGAAAAAGTAAATTCTCGACCACATTTTATGACAGCTGGAGTAAAACGTAAAATTATTTGCATTATTTGTGTTATTACCACATTTGAAGGGATCATATAAATTAAAGTCATATTTAAGTTCGCTTAATGTTAAAACTGCTTGTTTATTGCATGATCTCTGTGAACTTGATTTATCCTTTTTTGGGTTCTGATATGCATTCCAGTCTCCTCCTATGATCATATAGTGGTTATTGTATTGATTTAAGATAGGGTACAATGAAGCGAAGAAGGAGTGCTGGTTATTACAGGGTGCGTATATGTTGAGAGGTAGGATGGGTTTATCGAAAGCCGGAGTTGAAAGGGTTGCATAACATCATCTTCCTTCTTTATCTATTTTGGTTTCTAAAATTTTATCTTTGTAGTGGTTCTTAATGATAATAGCTACTCCTGCACTGTTGGTTTTGCCTTCAGAGGCTATAATTTCTCTTATCCACTTTTTCCCTTTCATATCTGCCCATTGCTCATTAGTTAAGTGTGTTTCTTGAATTAGTAAGAAGGTTGCCTTAGATTGTAAAGCTAGGTGAAGAAACAGTTTCCTTTTCTTAATGTTCTGGAGCCCTTTAATGTTCCATGAGTCTATTTCCCACATTTATAAATCTTTTATTTTGTGTAAGTAATCTTGAAAATTTATGTAAGTATATTGGGATGTGTTTATTTCTTATCAAAAACATGTTATGAAAGCATTTTTTTATTCCCGTCCCTTCTCTGTGCCTATCCACTAATCTCCTGGACCAGGAATTTAACAGGACCTGGCAAAATTTGTTTTTTGTATTTGTTTGTATTATTAGTATATATAAACCTTGTACATTAGTCTTTAAGAAGTAAAAGAATCTTAATGGCCCTATATGTCCTACAACTACTTGTACAAAGCCTAACCCACCTATTCCCTAACAATCACTACTTTTGCAATCCAAGTCTCTTCTTATGAGCTTTATATAAGGTATCAAAGTTAAAAAAAATCCATTTTAACCAGTTCTGATCTTGCCTAAAGGCAGGTAACATCACTTTAAGAACTTTATCTCTAACAGTATTTGAACATTTATCCATTCTCAGTTGTTATCTCAAGGTTAATTTATTAATCATATTCATAGAGTATATTCATTTCTCACTTAATCTTAGTTTGTATGTGAGTCTCCTTCCCCATGGTAGGAGATAGTTGTCTCTGATTATTTCTTCCCTTGCTTTGAGGGAATATTCAGATTTGAAGTTCAAATGCTCCACGAGTCATTACTCCCATCCGTTTTATTACCCTTGCCCTGTGTTGTTTAAACCTTGAATGACCCTGTTAAAAAAGATCTTAACGCTATGTTTCTCTACAACAGTTTAGACATACGTCAGCTATTTTACTTTACACATTCTTATTCTGATGAGTCCTGGAGAAAACAATATAACTATATAACAATATACACACATGCACCTACATGAATATAATCACCAGTAATTAGGAAATCATTGGAGATCACTGTGGAAGATAGGATGAAAACAAAAAAGAGAATAAATGCTCTACTATCCTTAATGTATTATCCAATATATAATACAGGATAGCATCGAGCTCCAATCTAAACTCTGTATTAGACTTAATACATTAGAATATGTGTTTTCTTTATCACCAAAGTTCAGCAGACTCGTTCTATTTTGGTTTCAAAACCATATGTATTATGTAGTAAATGCATTCAAGTGAACTGAGACTAGCTATAGTGTGTCATAGTAGCATTTACTCAATAGCATAACTTATGGAGAACACAGCAAAGAGCATTGTTCATTTATATGATTATAGGTTCATAGGTTGATACTAGGCTATCTGCCCTAGGGCATTTACAAGCCTAGCCAGAGTGTGTTTGGCTTTCGCCACCCTTCTTAGATTAGTTAACTGTGCCTCTGTATAGTAGGTCACAGAAGATAGCCCATTTAAGGTTAGTTTACCGTGCCTCTGTCTAGCAGTGTCACAGAAGAGATCCCAGGGGTAAATTTACGATCTCCCATCCAAACATCTTTGTGTTTGTAAGGCAAACACCTTAGCCATTAAGCCACCCTCACAACCCTTATTAAATATTTGTATGGGTAGACTTTATTTACATTTCTATAAAGTTACATTGATCTGGGTCTAAAATATGGTATCCAAGGTAGCAAATTTTAAAGCTGATTTTTCGGGTATTATTTATATGTTTTTATTGGTATTGGCTTATTACAGTAATACATTTCCATTCCATATTAAATTACTTAGTTCGCTACCTTTAGTATAATGTCTGACCAGAACAGTTCAAGTCCTGACATACAAATGTCATAAGAGTGATTTTATGTAGATTAAGGATCTCAGCACTAGTGTGAGTGTTAATGCTAGCGTCTGAGTTCTCAAGTTATACAGTTTATGGTAGGTTTGTCTTCATATAAGGGACTAAACCTACTATAGGCTCTCATATTAAGTTTAAGCAGAACATTGAATGGGTCCAGGTGTTTGGTAAGGTCAGGGGTGCAACTAGATGCCTTCAAGCCCTTAACATCTGGTAGCTAAGTATCCACAACCCCTGGAGGTGCAATATATCATGCTTTGTACCTTACTGGAGTGTATTACTGCACATGCAAAGTGCATTGAACATTTTTTAAACAATAGAGAGAAGGCTCATTTATATTTATAGTATAAACAGATTTTGTAATATTAAATTGTGATGAGAACATTACTCTGCTCCATAAGGATGGCATTGTCTGTACATGACATGTGGACATTGCAATATCTACAGGTAACACTGAGTTTGCACTTTTACTGCCCTGTTGTATCAGTGCTGCTCTAGATGTCCTGTTGTGTTGGAGCACACCATTTTATTGGTGAAGTGCTCCTTTCTTAACATATTGCTCATGCATCCAGCAAAAGAAACTAGTGTTTGTAAAGAATACCAGCCTTAGTGGTGCACTTGTGACCTTTGATCACCAATCTTTGTACATACAGAGATAAGGTGGTTCATTCTGTTCATCAAAACCGTAAAGCTGCAGAGGTTTAAAAAAGCACAACTAACTATGTTAAATTTACCATAGGTGCAATTAAACCCTGTGTTTATAAACTCAAGAGTGCAGTTATTTAGGTATATGTGATTTGTTGTATTCACACTAAGCATTTTCATGACTATTAACAGTGTGGTATACTTTAGCATCTCTATTTATGCTATGTGAAGCTGGACACATTAATTATGCTTGGTGATATTTAAAGGCAACATTTGGTAGCTATGTGAAGAGAGAATATGTGATTTAACTGTGTACTTTACATTTTTAGAGATTTCTCTTCAGTAATTAACCTTTTTTTTTTATTTACAGTTCCACTGTCCCTCTTTCCGAACTTCTAGATAGCTAAGCTGATTACTTAGTTTCTCAAAGGGGGACTCTATATGCAGACGGACTTCCAACAACCTCTGGAGCAATAAAGGGGCTTTCAGTTCCTCCGGGGAAAATGAGCATGACGCACATGTTGTGCACTTCCTGCTGGGGCTCTAGTGGCCTGGAGAGCGAGAAATACAGTCGCGCCAACCCAAAAATGCGGCCTAGGGCAAGGCAGGAGCAAACCATGTGGGAAGTAAGTCCTCGGCTGTTATTCTGTCATATATCCGATCTCGGAGGCTCAATAATCACATTGGAGAGTGCAGCTAGTTGTCTAAGGCAAGGATTCTTTTAAAAACAGTCATGAAGGTAGATTTTGCTTCTATATTGTTGGCGACTGAATATTTGACCCCATCCACAGAAAAAAGTACAGTATTTGGATACTTCATTTGAAATTTCAGTTTTTTGTCAATCAAGAATTTGCAGTAAGGAGACATGAGCTGTCTGGCTTGCCTAATTTGAAGAGGCAGGTCCTGGGCTAGAGAGATTCTGTTGTTATTCCATACTAGGGGTCCCCCCCATTTTTCTTTGCAGATAATAATATTTTATTAACATCTTGAAAGTTAAGTAGTTTGGCATGGACTGGTCTTGGAATATTTGAAGTTTGAGATTCTCTCAGGGCTCTGTGTGCTCTCTCATTGTTATTTGATGGGCTGTTTTTTGGTCTTTGAGTAGTGTTGCAAATATATGAATGAGAGAAATCAGTTCATTGTGCTGTATATTTTCTGGCATGCCTCTGATGATTATGTTATTCCTTCTGGATCTTGCCTCCAGATCAATAATTTTAGCTTGCATGGTTTGTATCTGCCTTTTAGAGTTCAGATCTTTCTCAGGAGATAATAATTCTGAGATTTTAGTCTTTGTTGTTGTAATGTCCATATTTTTATCTTTCTTTGACATTTTGTGGAAGTAAAGCATCTTGGTTTATAGATTGAGGTGAATGTGTAAAGTGCCCTGAGCACACGGCTTCTTTTCCTTGTCTCTTACCTCAGCTCCAGTTAATCTGTTGTAATCTTGACAGATTTTTTTATTCTTCAGGTTTATTTACCCTTTTCTGGTTTTCTGGATATAGATAGGAGTTGTTAACTTAGAATATTGTGCTTAAATAGGTCCTGGAATTTCCTCAGGGTTGATTTTATTCCATAAGTATTGAAGAGCTGTAGATTAGCAGTGTTTACAGAACGGTGGCCATCTTTGAATCCCCATAGCGCCTAATTTAAATTGATTGATTTGCTAAGAAAAAAAGATTGCATATACATTGCAGCCAATAGTAATAATATAATACAAGGTGTAGCCATCTTTTTTTTGCAGTAGGTGCCATTCCCTGATCTGGTGTCCACCTTCAAATTTAAGAAGTTGAGAGGCAAAAAAAGGGAAGGTACTTTTTTAGCCTTTTAAACTGTAACTGCTTGTTATTCTTGCAGCAAGCAGTTTACTAGAGTTTATGTCACAGTACAGTGGTAGCGTTGTTGCCTCACAGCAAGAGGTTCTCCTGTTCGATTCTCGGCTGGAACATCTTCTGTGTGGAGTCTTTCCGGTCAAGTAGTGTTTGAAAGACGTGTGAATGGGCGTGTCTTTGTTGAAGGTTGGGCATCGAGCTGACATCTCAGCACCGTAAAAATCTACTGCCAATCATTAGCAGACTGGAGTTCCGCTGTGGCGACCCCTAACCGGGAAAAGCCAAAAGAGAAACAACAACAACAACATGCCACACACAGAGTGCTACAGCACTTCTGTTCTGACCACAAATACTACACTAGTATTCATTTCTGAATGTCAGTAATGCATTGAGGACTGATTGAAATCTGCCAATCATGTCCCCTAACATCTTGTGCCCAGGACAGTTTCCTCTTTTGTCCTACCCAAGCTAAGGCTTAGTAATAATCAGGAGCCCTTTGAAAAGAACATAATATGACCGGAAAAGAGTATTCTCTCATGTAATTACTTGTCCTATAAGATAAGAAACATGAGCTATTTTATTTTCTAATGTCTTCATTAGCTGGAACAGCACTAAATTAGCTTTCAAAACAGCTGAATCACTTCTCATTAGCTCACATATTTCCATTTCAATACAGAACTTTTGACCCTACACCTGTATTCCTTTCTTACAGGAGAATGGCTATCTTTCACTAATAAAACATAGAAGGTAAATATGACTTGTTTAAAAGTAAAATACAAGTGTTACTCACAAAAAGGACAAATACCAGATTTAAGAAAGAAGTTGACTAGGGGCAGCAACACTACCAGAGCAACACTCTGAATACTGAAATGGCTATGTTGTGGAGCACAGGAGGAATTTAAAATGTTTAAGCATATGACACATAGTACAATGCAATGCTTGCTTTACCAGACAAACTGTTACCCCCAGTACCGGTTTGTATAACTTACAGATTCAGGACCATGAAGCTTCACCAATACCGGTTTGTATAACTTACAGATTCAGGACCATGAAGCTTCACCAGTACCGGTTTGTATAACTTACAGATTCAGGACCATGAAGCTTCACCAGTACCAATTTGTATAACGTATAGATTCAGGACCATGAAGCTTCACCAGTTACAGTTTGTATAACTTACAGATTCAGGACCATGAAGCTTCACCAGTACCAATATGGATGACGTACAGATTCAGGACCATGAAGCTTCACCAGTACCAGTTTGTAGAACTTACAGATTCAGGACCATGAAGCTTCATCAGTACCAATTTGGATAACTTACAGATTCAGGACCATGAAGCTTCACCAGTACCAGTTTGTATAACTTACAGATTCAGGACCATGAAGCTTCACCAGTATCAATTTGTATAACTTACAGATTCAGGACCATGAAGCTTCACCAGTACAAATTTATATAACTTACAGATTCAGGACCATGAGGCTTCACCAGTACCAATTTGTATAACTTACAGATTCAGGACCATGAGACTTCCCCAGTACCAATTTGTATAACTTACAGATTCAGGACCATGAAGCTTCACCAGTATCAATTTGTATAACTTACAGATTCAGGACCATGAATTTTCACCAGTACCAATTTGTAAAACTTACAGATTCAAGACCATGAAGCTTAAACAGTACCAATTTGGATAACTTACAGATTCAGGACCATGAAGCTTCACCAGTACCAATTTGTATAACTTACAGATTCAGGACCATAAAGCTTCACCAGTACCAGTTTGTATAACTTACAGATTCAGGACCATGAAGTTTCACAAGTACCAATTTGGATAACTTACAGATTCAGGACCATGAAGCTTCACCAGTATCAATTTGTATAACTTACAGATTCAGGACCATGAAACTTCACCAGTACCAATTTGGATAACTTACAGATTCAGGACCATGAAGCTTCACCAGTACCAATTTGTATAACTTAAAGATTCAGGACCATGAAGCTTCACCAGTACCAATTTGAATGACTTACAGATTCAGGACCATGAAGCTTCGCCAGAACCGGTTTGTATAGGTTACAGATTCAGGACCATGATGCTTCACCAGTACCAATTTGGATAACTTACAGATTCAGGACCACGAAACTTCACCAGTTCCAGTTTGTATAACTTACAGATTCAGGACCATGAGGCTTCACCAGTGCCAATTTTTATAACTTACATATTCAGGACCATGAAGCTTCACCAGTTCCAATTTGTATAACTTACAGATTCAGGACCATGAGGCTTTCCCAGTATCAGTTTGTATAACTTACAGATTCAGGACCATGAGGCTTCAACAGTACCAGTTTGTATAACTTACAGATTCAGGACCATGAGGCTTCACCAGTACCAACTTCTATAACTTACAGATTCAGGACCATGAAGCTTCACCAGTACTAGTTTGTATAACTTACAGATTCAGGACGATGAAGCTTCACTAGTTCCAATTTGTATAACTTACAGATTCAGGACCATGAGGCTTTCCCAGTATCAGTTTGTATAACTTACAGATTCAGGACCATGAGGATTCACCAGTACCAGTTTGTATAACTTACAGATTCAGGACCATAGATTCATAGGTTGGTACTGGGCTATCTGCCTGAAGGCATATATTAGCCCAGCCACTTTGTGCGGTATTCACCGCCACTTTAGTAGTTCCCTAGACCATTGTACTAGTAGCTAGTACCCTTGGCCCATATCTAGTAGTGTTGGCGTGATCCCCGGTGTGAACTTTCTGTTACCCATCCACTCATCAATGTTCCTCTTGAAGAGTGATAGTGAGGGGCTCTGTCTTATGTAGATTGGGACCCCGTTCCATAGTAAGGGACGTCTCTGCGAATGGGAATCTATCCCTCCAGCATGTTCTATTCATTGTTGTGTTGAGGTTTATATCCCTTAGAGCGTGTAGCTTGAGTAGATTTGTTTTTGCTAAGATGGAGCATGTTCAACAATTCTGGGTTGGACATGGCTCTGTACATTAGACAGATCGCCTCTGAGAAAGCGGTATGCAACAGAGAACAGTCTTAGCTTTTTCAATCGTGCTGCATAGGGCAACAGTTTGAGGCCAGTAATCCTCTTGGTTAGGTAACTCTGTGGTCTCTTCAGCTGCTGGAGATGTCTAGCCAGGTACATTCCAATTGGTGCATTGTACTCGATAATCGGTCTGATGGAGGGAAGAGTAGAGGGGCACCATTACAGCCTTAGATCTTGATGCAAACACTTTCGTGATCAGATGGGTCACATAGAAGGATTTTCTAACCACTTTGGCAACATGGTTATCAAAGGAAGGCTGACTATCTACTTGGGTCCCTAGATCCCTTATTTCTTCTTCAGATTTCAGGGGATTATCTCCTATGTTGTAGTTTGTGGGTATTCTGTTTTTTCCAAAGGGGATTACTAAGCATTTTTTTTTTTTGCATTTAGGTTGAGACCATGGCTTTGACACTATGCATCAGTCTCATTTAGGCCCTTCTGGAGGATCTCCATGTCGACCGGAGACTCTATTATAGCACCCACCATGAGGCTTCACCAGTACCAATTTGTATAACTTATAGATTCAGGACCATGAGGCTTCACAAGTACCAACTTCTATAGCTTACAGATTCAGGACCATGAGGCTTCACCAGTACCAATTTGTATAACTTACAGATTCAGGTCCATCAGGCTTCATCAGTACCAATTTTTATAACTTACAGATTCAGGACCATGAAGCTTCACCAGTACCAGTTTGTATAACTTACAGATTCAGGACCATGAGGTTTCATGATGGTACTGAAGCTGTAGTGCTGTTGCTGAAGACATATATACTAGGTATACATGCTGAGCCCTGCACTGTGACTCTGTGCAGCCCTGAAGAGAGGATAGAAGTGAGTCACGGCACCAAGTAATTATCACCATTATCGAGATGAGGATGCATATCATTCTCCACAGATAAACTGCCCCATGCCACCTCATCTCAGTGGAAGCTACAGCACAGTGCCACAGCGTTCTGAGGAGTCAGCTGTATGTATCATATACCTGATACACATGCAGAAATGTATCCAGCTCCAGGAATGCTATCCTGTTACTAAATCACTGCATGATGCACTACGGTACAAGTACATTGTATTATAATACCAAATATATCCCCTGTGCTACAGTACTACAGTGTCCTGGAGTGGCAGAGGTCAAGAAAAGGACAGCAGAGTGTTAAAGTAGCCCCCCCATAAGGAAAACAAAATGTATGTATATATATATATATATATATATATATATATATATATATATATTTATTTATTTCAGTTTGGTGACCGGGGAGGTCCACTGGGCTCGAGAGCCCATTTTCAGTGGAGGCCCGGGGAGAAAAGTTCCACAGTACAATGTTAAATCACATAATGAAAACACTAGCAAAATACAAAGAACAATTATTACAATCAAAATAGGTGGAAATTGTACAAAAACAGTTGGTATACAGTATGAATTCATTTAAAATTAAACAACTAAGATGTTAAGAAGAATTGTCCAGGAGGAAGAGAGGCATAGAACATAAGGATTAGAAGAGGGGATGTTAGTTACATTAACAAATGTATGACTAAGAGGCAAATTAGAGAGGTAAAAAGTTTAGCCAGGAGAGAAGGAGGAGGGGAGCTTGGGAGGTATAGAATGAAGAGTAGAGTTACATTTTCTCTGAGTGTGCAGGTGGTAGTGGAGCTGTGTTTTGAAGGATGTATGTATATATATATATATATATATATGAAGGATGTATGTATATATATATATATATATATATATATATATATATATATATATATATATATATATATATATATATATATACATATATTAGCCTTTGACTTTGATTAACTGGGCAAAGGATAAAAGCTCCACATTACACACTTTTCCACATGCAACTAGCATGAGCTAACAATAAAGCATACTACTTAAAAATGCACTATATGTAGCTTAATAGTTGATTATACGAAGTTCATCATGCAGTATTTACAACACGCTGAAGTCTCACATATCTAAAGAACATTCAATATAATGTTACAGTTTATATATAATGTCAAGTTCAAATGTTAGCGCACAGACAGCATATAAGGTAAATGCAAGTTTTATCCAACTAGTTTATCACGTGAGACATATAAACAGATAAGAAAGTACAAGGATTTTGTATTAATTTCATCTGGCCGCATAAAGAATGGACTTAGCAATGGTGCTGGTTCAAGCGCAGGATTGTTTTCTTGATGGAGATGATTTTTTGGGGTTTAAATACACAGAAATTTACCAAAATAAGAATGGGATTTAATAAGGCTGCTGCTGGAGATTAAGATTTGTCTAAATACATAGATGGAAAATGAATAAAATTAGAAGGGGGCTTACCAATGGGGGTGTTACAAGTGCAGGACCATTTTGTTCATAGGTATGTTTTCAAGGTGATTTTCAATTGCAGATGAGATGAGATATTGGTATTGTCTGTTGGGAGAAAGTTCTATAGTTTAGCAGTGTAGACAGACTGCAGGCAATCACCACTGTGATTTTTAAATTTCTGAGTAAGCACTAAGTGTTGCTTCAGTGAATGAACACAGTTCTTTGTGAGGTGTTTGCCAGTTTAATAATTGGTGGCAAAGGATCTGTCTGGATGATAGAAGATGCTGTGGAAAGTCTTAATTTGAATGTAGGTTAACACATTAGGTGGCTTAAGCCAATTAAGGGACTGAAACACAAGGCAGTGACATGTTCAGTTAAGGTAGCTACTTGCAAACTTTGCATTAATTTCATTTGATTAATTAAAATGAAATGACTGCAGGTTAATCAAAACTGATGAGGCATACAGGAAGATAAGGAGTAGGTAGGTCTGAGCTATGGTCTTACATGCATATTCTGATAGAAAAGGTTTGACTATATAAAGAAGTCATAGTGCATGCTTGTGTTTTGAACAGCTTATTGGATATGATAAGCAAATCTTAATCTTTGATCAGTTATTATACCCAACAGTTTTTCCTTTTCTACTAGGTCAATTCTAGCACTATCAACTGGTAATAATTTTAAGTCACAGTAGACTGATTGCTGGCTTGGAGGTGGAAGTACCACTACATTTCTTTTCTTTGGATTTAGGAGTAGTCTAGATTGCTGCAGCCATTTTTCACTTTTTAAAGGAAAATAAAACTACATTTTGGAGCGCCTTGACTGAAGAAGCTGCACATATTAGTGTTGAACATACGCACATTTGCTGAGAGAGTGGCTATATGCATTTTATTTGTAAATATAGTGAAGAGTAATGCTCCTATGTTGGTTTGGCATAATGGATATAATCTCTGACTTTGGTTTGATTCTGACCTCAGGTTATTGGCTAGGCTTAAGATGGCCCTTCATGACAGGTAGCCTAGTATTCACCTATGAACTTTGTGTCTCATCTAATGTTATTTCCTAAGGAGAGGACAGAGTCTTTCACCCAGAGTAATAACTGTGTTGGAAGACCAAGGTAAATTTTAAACCAAGATGAATAATAATTGCATTGTTCTTTGAGACTAGATAACAATAAGAGATGTGAAACTGTATCCAATGCTTTGGATCAGACCTCCCAACTGTTCCTATGTTGGAGGAACATTCCTATTTTCAGGTCTGATGTACCTCTGTACAGAATGTCCCTAGTTTTGGAGGTGTATCCCTATTTTTAGGCTTAATTTACCCCTTCCAAAAATTTTCTGAATCTCCCTCACAACATGATTTTTGAAGCTGTCTGATACACAGAAAACCACCCTGCATGACGCATATACTAATGGCAACAGTAACTTAAAGAAAACACACATCTTACACGGCCCTTTCTCTGAAGGGAAAATAAATAATCTCATGTACTACAGTTTTGCAATATACTTCCTTAAACTTTGGATTTTATACTGCCTTTTTGATAATTTGCTCATATTTTTGTATCATTTTTGTCACTCTGTTTTTTCAAATGTTCTTCTGAGTAATATCTGAAATTCCCACTGGAATTAGGAAGAGTTACACGCTGTTTGGTATTGAAATTTGATGTAAATTGCGGGTTCAGATTTTTGGCTGGAAGTTCCTGCTTTGCAAGGGGCTTTTTTCCTATTTTGAATGTTCGCAAGTTGAGAGGTATGCTTTAGATATGTCTAGAAATAGGCATGCAGCCATTTCACCTTGCATTTATCTTTTATGAACATAGTTTATTACAATTATTAATGCTGGTTCTGTGTCATAGCCTGACCTAAATCCATGCTGTGTTTTGGAAAGCAATTTGTTTTCTACAAGGTAGATGATCAATTGTAGGAGAACCCATTTTTCAAGTGGTTTAGACAACGGGAACAAGAAAGCTATAGGATAGCTCAAGACATTTGCCACCTTTATGTATGGGAATGCCATAAGATTGTATCCAGAGTTTTGGGAACTATAGCTTTTTGGTGAAGTGATTTATAAGTACAGATATTGGGTAGGCAGCGGCATCAGCAGCTATTTTTAGATATTCTATTTGAAGACTGTCTCCTGAAGGATAGGTGTGTTTAAGTTTTTGAAGATACAGTAAGAACATAGTTACAATACTGCTGTATTCAGTGTGTTAAGGAGGTTAGGAGCATTTATGTAGAATGAATTATGTTTGCAAGCTCTGTTATAGTTTGTTTAACATGTGACTACAACACAGTATACCTCCTGTGAAGCAAGATCCCTTGTGCTGTTGTTCATATCTACTGTAAACCTCTTGGTCTAGTGTAAGTCATTTGTGAATCTGAATCATAAATATCATCTATATACCTTAGTGTTACATGTCTGACAGCATAAAACTTACATCAGCATGAGAAAAGCACATATGATTCAAAAGTAGAATACATCACCTTGTCCCACCTTACTAATGTGCCCTAACTGTACTGCCTACCCATACTCTTAGTCTGAGACCTGTCATTTACCTTACAAAACCCCTTCATAACGCTAGCACTACAAAGACAGCTCCCTATTGAAATGTTGGCACTCTAAATGTCAAGTATCGACAAGCAAAAACAAAAGCGGAAACCCCACGGGAAGAGTGAATCTTCAACAATCTTGTCCTTCAAACTTCTTTTTATGCAGTAAGAGCAAGCCCCCTCCCTACACCCCATACCCTCGAACCTATATATACCAAGTCTGAGATCACCATGCATGACAGAAAAGGGAATATTACGGGAAATGACCATCTCTGGCTTAGTGTATGTAAGCCTGTTTTTTATTCCAGTCTCCATGTTCCGGGAGTCATTCTAGTAGGTTCCAACACCTCAAATGGTTACCACTAAGACACTTGGACATTCACCACATACCGCAACACAAGCACAGAACACAAAATGAATCTCCTTATTCAGTCTTAAGTCTAACTCTAACTTAGAAATATTCACATACACTTCTAACCCATTACAACAAACACTACACTGAATCTATCCCCTACACTAGCCCTTACTCTAAATGTAACACACAAACACCTGAACATACGTCCCAGCCCATAATACTGACAATTGCAGTATAAGCAAAACTTTCGGACTTAGATGAAAAACAAACCTGCATTCAACCAATTCATTATCAGCCCCCTATTTCTCATTTTCAACATATGATTGGGGGTGATGTGTCAACTGTTGTCACCTCTTTTCATTCAGGGCCACTGTTCTACCTTATGGAACAATAATGCAAGACTATCACAGGTCTTCTTTCACATAATACATCCATTACTTGACTAGACATCCCTTCACACAATGCATCCATTACTTGACTAGACATCCCTTCACACAATGCATCCATTACTTGACTAGACATCCCTTCACACAATGCATCCATTACTTGGCTGGACATTCTTTCGCATAATGCATGCATTACTTTATTTATTATTTTATTTATTTATTTTTATTTTACATTTGTTGACCGGGCTAGTCTAACTGGATATATGTCCATTTTCAGTAGAGGCCCGGGGAAAAAAGCTTCAATAGTAACACAAAGCAGTAATAAAAAAAGCAGTCTTAACAATAAGCAAAATAATAAAGGATTACAGAGACAGCAAAGCAGTAGTAACAGGAAGAAAAGATTACAATAATATTGGTATGCAGGATAAAACAATACATTTAAGAATAAGATACAAGAGATAATTTACAGTAAACAGTACATGATGTTCACAAAAGGTAGTTCATTTAAGTATCCTACATTACAGAACGCCTTTCTGAAATAGCAAGCAGTACTGAGTTAGTATACAAGTAGGATCATGGAGATAGTAGTGAAGACGGAAGATTAGTCAGGGTTGCTGCAGGGGCATAACCAATGTGTTTTAATGTGTCCTTTGAGGTTTTGTTTGAAGGGGGTAGGGAAGGAAGTCAAGTTCGTTCACTAGGTAGTAGGTTCCAGGTTTTTCCTGCAGTGTTTGAGAATAGAGAATCCCCTGCCAAGTTGTTGCATTTGCTTATGCTAACTCGAGGTTTGTTTGAAGAGCGTAAAGTATTGGGATTTTTGTAGGGGATTATGAGGTTTGAAAGTATAGGAGTGTTATTAGGTTGATTAAGGATCTTATGGGCAATGGTAAGTTGGGAAAGTTGTAGTTGGTTTTGATGTTTGAGCCAATTTAGCTGTTGTAGATTCTGACAGTGGTGGGTTCTAAAGGGGTTCCCAGTGGCAAATCTGGCAATGTTATTGTAGGAGTTGGCTAGTTTGAGAGGTGAGGCATAAAGAAGAGTTGAGATTAGGTTGGAGTGGGCAATTGTGGTTCTAGCTGTTGGGAGTTAGGAAGGATTTGATCCTGTATAGGGAGCCCATTTTTCTGTTTACAGTTTTTATAGTGTTGTTAATATGGCTATCAAAGTTAAGGTTATTATCTATTGTAATTCCTAAGAGTTTGGTGGTAGAGTCAGGGGATATGAGGGTGCCGTTGTTAGAGATGACTGAGAATTCTATAGGGGAGGACTTGCTGGTAGGAGTAAAGAGGAGGAGCTTACTTTTTTTGGGGATTCAAGAGGAGGCAACGTTTTAAGAACCATGTCTCCAGTGTGCTAAATACCTTCTGAGTCAGAGATTGCAGTTCATATGAGGAGTTGGCTGAACATATGAGCATAGAATCATCTGCATATTGTATACAGGTGGCTTGAGGAATTGCTATGTATAGGTCATTGATGAAAAGTGAGAAGAGGAGAGGTCCTAAAATGGAGCCTTGAGGGACTCCCAGGGTGACTGGCAAGTGGGATGAAAGATTGTTCTCCCAGAGCACTGCCTGCTGCCTATTGCTGAGGTAGGAATTGAACCACTGAACAGCCTGAGTGTCAAGAGAAAGGGACTTAAGAATATTTATTAGCAGATGGTGGTTTAGCATATCGAAAGGTTTCGAGAGATCAAGGAACAGTGCAGATGAGAGGATATTATTATTACGGTTTCTATTAATGGAATCGGTGAAGGATAAGAGGGCAGTAGTGGTACTATGGAATGGCCTAAAGCCATGTTGGCTATTAGCTAGTATGTTATGCTGAATTAAATGGTCCAGTAGCTGATGATGAATACATTTTTCCATGACTTTTGCTAAGGGTGATAGAAGGGCTATAGGCTGATAGTTAGAATATTCATTTGAGTTACCTCCTTTATGTAGGGGGATAATGTGTGAAATTTTCCAGATGTCAGGGATAGTTCCCTCATTAATGGTTCTGTTTATAAGGATAGATATAGGATAGGCTACTGCTTTGGCTGCTTTTTGCAGATATCCAGATGGTAACTGGTCAGCAGAAGGAGTACAAGGCTTAAGTTTTTGGATAAGGTTATAGATGACGAAGGTAGAGATGGGTTGCAGTCGGAATGTAGGGAGAGAGCTTGGAATGGAGGTAGGAAGGCTTGAGCTATCTGGGGAAAGCTGACTTGCTAGAGATTGTATGGCCTCTGTGAAGAAGGTATTGAAGGCATTGGCAGTTTGTTGGGGAGTATTATGATTGGCCCCTAGAGGGGTTGGTGTACTCGAGTGCCCTGGAGTGAAGGAGTCTATTGATACTAGCCCAGAACCTTTGTGGATTATTTTGGTGGGTTTGCTGTAGTTTACAATAGAAGTTCTTCTTGTCTGTGATTATGGCTTTTTTGTAGTATTTCTCATCAGTCTAAATGTTTGCTGATCTGAGATATTTTTGGTTGCTCGCTACCTAGACAAAGTTTTGTTTCTGAGCAGGATTTCTTGTCTGGTTTCTTTTGAGACTCAAGGGGCTGGTTTGGACTTGATTCTAATAGAACGTTTAGGAGTGTGGTGGTCTAGGATAGTTAAGAATTTAGAGTTAAAATATTTAACAGCTTCTTCAAGTGGGAGCATTTTTAGAGGGTTCCAGTCACAAGCACTGAGCTCACTTTGAAATAGAAGTGGGTTAAAGTATTTGTTGGACTGTGAAATCCTATATATGGGGAGGGGTTGGAAATATCATTCTTTTGCCTGATAATGTAGGTCAATGAGTGATCACTAACATCATCAAGGTTCCTACCTTGCAAGTTTGGTGATGTTTATTAATAAGAATCCAATCTAAGGTGCTCATTTATTTGTTTGGTTTGTTAATTCTGGTTGTGGAGTTGATGGTTTGAGAGAAGCCATGAAGGTTAATATGGGAAGTTGGAGTTTCAGTATTGACACTTTTCCAGTCAATATTAAAGTCCCCTAGTATTATTGTTTCTTGTGGGTAAGTTGATGACACTGAGCTTAGGATATCCTCTATTGTGTTGGTATTATTACCAGGTGGTAGGTAGATACAGATGATGAATAGGGATTTACTAGGGTTGAGTTGAAGTCTGGAAATAAGGACTTCTCCACTATTATCATGTGGTGGGTTATAAGGTACAGAGGTGATTTGTAGCCCATCTTTAAATAGGACTGCTACGCCCCCTCCCTTATGCTTTATGCGGTCCTGTCTCAATATATTATATCCTGGAGGGATGACTTCATTATCTTTAGTTCCAGGTTTTAACCATGTTTCTGTCAGACATAAGATGTCAAAGGAGTGAACATCTAAGAGGGCATGCGGATGGGCAACTTTGTTATTAATACTGCAGATATTGAGATGTGCTATTAGGAGTGAGTTAGGGAGTCTGGTAGGGGTGAGTGGGATAGTGGGATTGGGGCAGTGAGATGCAATCTTTGAGACACTGGCTGGGCCTGGGTTAGGATGGATGTCACCATCTTTTAAGGAAAGGTTTTTTAGTCTTAGTATGGGATTATGTATATAACTGATCTGATATTTAAATTTACTTAACGTATGATTAATGTATTTAATGTGTGCAAGTCTGTGATACTTGGCTAGTAGGTAGCTAGGTATGGATGTGATGTTTATATGATTATGGGAGAGAGTAAGAGTTTGTATGGCTGTTTGTTTTAGAGTGTAGTGAAAGTGAACATAATTCAGGTTTTCAAAGGAGGTAAGGAGAGGCTGAGGTTAGAACAGGTATGAGTGAGGGTGTGATTAGTAGCTTAGTTAGAGTAGTGTTAGCAGCTGTTGGCATGTTGCTAAGTTTGGTATAGAATAATGTAGAGGAGGTAGGACTAGAATAAGACAATATAGAGAGGTATTGGATATGGTGAGTAACTCTGAGTAGAGGGAACTTTTGAATGGTTAGGTAGATAGAGGGGTGTGATTCAATTATCTAAAGTGGAGGGAATGTGGGATTGGTAGGATGGGGAAGAGGATGTGGTTAGGATGTATAAGTCTAGGATCAGTGGGGGTGGGTGGAATTTGGGGGTATGGTAGGGGAGCGAACGGAGCGGGTAGAGACAAGAGAAGGAGGAAGCCTATGAAGAACGATCATTGAGAACAGCTCAAAATGTAAGGTAAGTGAAGTTAGAGGAGAGTCAGGAGGTTGGGGAAAAAGTAGTGGGAAGGATAGGATGGGGTTTTATTAGGTGCAGTGGAATAGTTAAAAGGACGAGGTGGAGTGAGCTAACAAACAAAACTTGGGCAAGGGATTGAAAATAGATTATGTTAAAGAATAGCAGGCAAGCTGAGTGGGAGGTAGGGCAAGGGTAAGGCTGCCACCTAGTGGACAAATGCAGTAGTACAGTAGTAGATACTATGAGGGAGAGGACAGGTCAGGGAATAAGTTATAAGAGGCTAGTAGTTAAAGGTACTTTGCTAGTATGGAGGAAGGGTACTCAGGCTGTAAGGGTATGGCTGCTGGCTTAGAGGAGACCTTTTAGCCGCCACAAAGTAGTTGCCACAATTCCAAAATATACTGTCAGGTGTAGGAGACCAACATACTTTTTTGCTTTCTTTTAATACTTTTGGGGAGCAGGATAGAAGATGCTAAGATGAAACAGCAGGCTGGAGTGGATCCTTAGTCGTCAGGTCAGAGGAGTAAGTTTTCAAGGACAGGATGTGGAGCTTATTGAGTAGGGTACTTGTGATAGAAAGTGTAGAAAAAAAAACACGTACAGTGGATAAAAAATCAACTTTAGAAAAGTAATCAAATATCATGTGCTAAGTAGATATTAGAACATATAATAAAAACAGTGATTTGTGATGTGAAACAAATACTAAACTGTAAATTTGTTAGCAAGTAGATAAAATAGCATGGACAAACCTTGCCTAACAGCATTAAAACAGTTAAAGCCAAATAGCACCAGAAAAATTATCAGCAGAACATTCTAAATCACTGCTGAAAGAGGCTTATTAGTCAGATAAATTCATAGAATAATTATAATAGCAAGGCAATCAATAAGAAGCCAGATTTAATTTTAACAGTCAGCAGGCGATGTCAGAAGTACAGGTAGTAGGAGGCTAAACAAGGAGAACGATGCACGTTTATGGTTTTACAGCTCTAAGATGCGTGCTTCCTCCGAGTGCAGATATGCTTTTTCAACAGAATGGGCTACATGCTCCTGCATTAGCAAACACTGTAAGTTAAAGCCTTAAAGGGATAAGGCTGAGGCTCTGCTTCAGATATAAGTTAAGAAAACAGAGGAGTCGCCTGTATCCTGAAAAATAAATTAGATATGCAAAGTCCTATGTTAATGGCAGATGCTATAAGTTAAGCATTTGAAGGGTTAATGCTAAAACTCTGCAGCTTAAGTAAATAAAGTGATCGTGGTTTTGCCGATATCATGTAAAAGCACAAAGGTATATAAAGGTAAATATAACATCCGTAGTTAGAGGCACACTACTATTTAGAATAGGCAAAGCTAATCTCAATAATGTTAGATAGCCATTTGATTGTAATGCGCTAACCACAATCACAGCAAGGACCTAGGTAGAGACAAAATAAAGCCTCCATGAGGGAAGTGCGGTTGAAATTAAAGCTCTTGCACCTTTACAACATTAGACATGTCCCTGTCCGCTTTACTTGGCCTGGATGTCCTCATTCCCTTTAGATTTCATTCCGCTTTCCCAGTATCTCCTACACTAAAATGACTTCTGCTTTCCTGCACATGTGTCCGAACCACTATAATCTGTTCTCTTTGATCTTTTCTGCAACTGGAGCTACTTTGGCTTCTGCTCTTATGTCCTCATTACTTCAACTGTCCCACAGCGTGCATCGTACTACCCATTTCACGTACTTCATCTCCATTATCTCTGGCTTCCTCAGCTGCTCTGCCTTCACTGTCCAGGTTTCTATACCATACAGTAGTACTGGTTTCACCACTGTTTTGTGCACCTTACTTTTCAGCTTCTTTAGCATTTTTCTGTCACACACTACCTCTGGCATTATGTGCTAGTGGGTTGCAGACCCTCTGATTCTAGTTTTGATCTATTTGTTCAAACTTCTCTTCTCCACAACCACCCCCTCACACATACTTCAAGCTGTTAACCTGCTTAACAATGATCCCTTTTATTTCAGTTTTTTAGTTTCTTCTTGTTACCCTAATTTGCTGCCATGATCATTGTCTTTGGCTCTTGATGATGGTCACTGTTGAAGAGACACCCAGACCCCATGTACAAAATGGGAAAAAGGTGTTGTGGATGGATGGATGGATGGATGGATTGACGTATGGATGGATGACTGCCTTGTCTGTACGCCTTTTCATCCCATGTGTCTTCAGTTTTACATTCCACTTCCCTATCATTTGCTTAAGCTCCTGTTCAGAGTCTGCCTGTAATGTGACATCATCTGCATACAGCAGCTTTGTCAATCTGTCCTCTTCGATCTGTTTGCTAATGTAGTTCATCACCTGTATAAATACAAGTTAGCTGAGAGCTGAACTCTGATGCACACCTGCTCTCTTTGGAAACTGTAGATCAGAGCGTAAGTGTGTGCATGCTTTAAGAAGCTTGCGAGATTGTACGGGCACATATAAATTACAGATATGTGCAATCCTTATTGCCATTTTGTAGAAACAGCCAGAGAGAGCATGCATGACCACAGTTGTTAAGTTTGTATATAAGTTACTTAAGTTAAAGTCAATAAACTTCTATAATGATGTGTTTGTATAAAATAAAACTGCTTAAACAGACCCCATGAAAACTCTTTTATTGTGTCCTAGATAGGAGAGTGACACGGTGTCAGAACTGGGATCGAAGAGAATAAAATCCCGAGCCATGAGGTGCAGAGATGACAGTGAAGGTAAAAATGAGAAAAAAAGAGCATGAATAGAGCCAGAAAGAATCAAATGTAATGAAAAATAGCACAAGCTATTTATTTGATACAAAAGACAAAGAAGGGGCATTACAAGGGCAAAAATTGCATTATCAGGCAAGCGGAAGGCACGAAAAGTTTGTTAACTAAAGAAAATGTTTAAAATAAAAGTATTTGATGAAATGATTAACAGCAAAGCAAAACAGGCATGTTTAAAGAAAAACAAGTGTGTTTAAGGCAAAGCTGGGCATATCTAAGAGTAAATCAAGCACAAGAAAAGTACACTGGGCATGAAAAGGACTTAAATGAGCAAAACGAATATAAAAAGGAAACAAAAACAGCACATTAAGCAGAAATAAAGCAAGGCGACTGTATGTGTTTTGCCAAAGCGCTGTATTTGGACATACTATGACTTTGTATTGTATCAAGGGTATAACTAAAGTTATTTGAAGTATCTCAAAGTGTGTAAAAGTGCTTACAGTGTGTGCTTACTGCTGTGCATGTATTTTGAAGAGTTTATTGTATGCAAAGTGCAACTATTTTGTGAAGTAGTCAAAGTATAGCCGTTTCAAAATGTTTCTTGTGTTGGGTGTGTCTATTCACAAAGTGCCACCATTACAGAGTGCTTTCTGTACTGTAGAGTTGTCTAGCAAGGTACCACTATTTTGGAGAAATTTCAGTATGCAGTTATTCGCAAAGTGCAATTACTTCGAAAAGTTTTGGACAACAGAGGCTTGATTTACTTACATTGTGCAGTTACTTGGCATGTTTCTTACACTGATAAGAGATGTTTACTTACAAAAGACGACATTACAAGAGTATTACAGTGCACATGAGTTATTCAATTGCATCATAATGTTCTCGAATGCTTCTTAAAACAATGATAAATGACTTTATCATTTTCACCCTTACCACAGCATTACAAAAGAACAAACACGCCCGAGAAGTTTATTTCGCAAAGTCCAGTTATTCAAAAGTACTGAGTTTGTTTATTCACATAAATCTGAAAAGCCCAACAAAGGTATAAGTTCAGAGTACAAAGGCATTGGACAATTACTGGCATTAGTTTCTGGCATATGTGTATATGTTTGTGCTTATTTGCAAAACCCTTCAATGGTATGTGTTAATATGGCAGACGGATTTCGAAAACCCCTACCACTTGTATTTGATCAGAATATTGCAGAGAATTGGAGAATATTTGAGCAAGAGTACAATATTTTTATACAAGCACCTTATGCAGATAGAGATGCATGCTCCAGGGCATTCATTTTGCTAAACCTAGCTGGGTCAGAGGCCATAGAAAGAGAGCATTCATTTGTATATGCACCAGCAGTATATGAATGAGAAGGTGCAGACTGCCATATTGTTGTACAAGCTGAATCAAGGGTAGACCCCGAGTGTTTGAAGTGCAGTTTCAGAGAAATGTGTAACCCCCAGATTAATATTATATTAGAGAGGCATGTGTTTTAAATGAGAAATCAGAAACCAGGGGAAACATTTGCAGCTTATATAACTGACTTGAGAAACAAAGCTAAAATGTGTTGGTTTGGTGATTTTAAGGATGCGCTGATAAAGGACAGGATTGTGTATGGTATCAACAGTGCTGCTGTGAGAAAGATTTTACTTCGTGACAGTGATTTAACGTTGAGCAAAGCCATAGAGATTTGTCAAATCCATGAGGTGATAGAAAAACACACAAGTATGCCTGCGAGTAACAACAACATGGTTTCAGCTGGCTTCAGAGCAAATGTAGATAGTATGCAACATGTGGCAAACAAGAGCAAGCCTAACAACATGGTTTCAGCTGGCTTCAGAGCAAATGTAGATAGTATGCAACATGTGGCAAACAAGAGCAAGCCTAAGCATATGTCAACTACAGGGTTTCCAGGGAAGGCACATTGCTTTCCAAAAAGTTCTAAGAAAGCAACTTGCACCAGCTCAGTGTAGTACAAGCATGAATCAGCAAAACCGAAATGTAGCTTTATTGTTAACTTTTGCAATTGTGGTGCGGATCATGAGTCTAAAAGAGAGAAGTGATTATCATTTGGTCAGCAATGCTACAAGTGTAAAAAATGGAACCATTTCCAAAAGTTTACTAAATCAAGTAAGCCTCACACCATTGTAAAGAAAGGTCACGCAAAAATGCAAGTTGATCAAGTAGAGCCCAAGCAGTCAGCTTTCTATGTAAATGGTTCATAGGTAGGAACTAGGCTATCGGCCCAAAGGCCTATGTAAGCCTAGCCAGCAAGGTTCCCTGGCTTTCGCCACCCAAGAAGGTTATTTTCCTGTGCCCCTGTCGAGCATAGCCACAGAAGTGATCCCCAGTGTGAATTTCCTATTTCCCATCCACTCATCAATATTTTTCTTGAAGAGTGCTAATGAGGAACTCTGCTTAACATAGATAGGTAGATTGTTCCAGAGTACTAGATGTCTCTGGGACAGGAATCTATCCCTCCAGCATGTTCTGTTTATTGTGGTGACAAGGATTAGGTCCCTAGAGCATGTAGCTTGGAGGGATTGGGATTTCTTTAGGTGTAGCATGTCCAACAGCTCTGGGTTTGACATAGCTTTGTATGTTAGGCAGAGATCACCTCGGAGTAGGTGATATGCTATGGAGTAAAGCTGTAGTTTTTTGAGGCAGTCAGCCTAGGGCATCTGTTTGAGTCCCATAATCCTCTTTGTGAGGTATTTTTGTGGGCTTTCCAGCTGTTGCAGATGTCTTGTGAGGTACATTCCAAAAGGGGCATTGTACTCAAAAATGGCTCTAATGACAGCTGATAGGGGAACAATGACCTCTTTTTTCCTGAATGAGAACCCTTTCATGATGAGGTGTGCCACGTAGTAGGATTTCCTGACTACTGAGGCAATGTGATTGTCAAAGGAGAGACTACTATCCACCCGAGTCCCAGGGTCTCTTATCACACCTTCAGTGTTAAGTGGACTGCCGCTTATGTGGTAGTTCATGGGTACAGAGTTTTTACCAAAGGGGATGACAATGCATTTATTGGCATTCAGCTTGAGGCCATGGTTCTAACACCAGGCATCAGTCTCAGTGAGGCCCTTCTGTAGGATGTCCAAGTTATTTGGGAACTCCACTATGGCACCTAATTTGCAGTCATCTGCAAACTTCATCAGCCAGAAGCCCTCTGTGTTAGCCTGTACTTCACAGTAGTAGATACCAAACAGGAGAGGACCCAAGACTGAACCCTGTGGTACTCCACTTGTCACAGGTTTGAAGTCAGATTTGGAGTCTGCAACTTTTACAGTGTGTGTTCTGTCAGTGAGCCAGTTGGCAACCCATCTTGTGACATATGGATTTATACCCAGTTTAGTGAATTTATCTATGATTCCAGAATGGGGGATGGTGTTGAAAACCTTGGCGAGGTCAAGATAGGCTTTGTGAACTATCTTACCCTCGTCTACACCTTTGGTGACAGTTTCAAAGAAGTTGATCAGGTTCAGAAGGCATGATCTACCCTTCACAAACCTGAACTAGGTAGAGTCCAGAGGTTGGAGGTTATGAATGTCTTTGTTTATGAGTTCCATGATGATACATTTCATAACCTTGCAAACCAGGCTCATCAGGCTAATAAGGCGATAGTTCCTGGGGTCTGTGGTGGCTCCCCCTTTGTGGAGTGGTATAAATGTTGCTGTGCACCATTCATTGGGTACAAAGCCTGACATGAGGCTGTGATTGAACATGGTGCTTAGGTGGGGGGGCCAGTTCATTCTGAAGATCATGTATAATGCAGCCTGGGATGTTGTCCAGTCCCATGGATGCTGTGTTCTTGGCTTTGGAGAGTGCAGTTTTTACCTGCTCAGTTTTGATTGCAGGGGCACTGCATTCTTTTGGTATGGATATGGGCCCTTTAGGGGGTGAGAGGGGTAAAGTTGGCACTGAACCTATCAGCCAGGATGTTGGCGATATCAATTGGTTCCATAATTTTTGTGCCATTGTGCTGTAGCTCAGAGCATATCTGGGTGTTGCCTCTGAGATTCTTGACATTGCTATAGAATGCTTTGTAGTTGTCCTTAGAGTCGGTGGCAATCTTGTTTTCACAGCTGGCTTTGGAGGAATTTATAATGGATCTCAGCTTCTTACTGAGGCTGACTAGGGAGCTCCTCCATTCATGGGATTTTACTCTCTTTTGCAACAGTTTCTACCTTCTGTTGTAGAGTTTGTTTTTAGCAGGGGGCCACCAGACTGGCTTCCTTTTTTTGGAGGATAGCGTCTTGGTTCTCCTAGGGATAGCTCGATCCATGCACTAGTGTAAGTGAGCATAGAGTGTATTTGTATAAGATTTGGCAGTCATAACTGTATTGTCCATCTGCATGGTTGTCGTGAAGTTTGCCACTTTTGTCTTAAGAAGCATGAAGTTGACTTTGGAGAAAGTTTTTACAGTGGTTTCCTTAACGGGGGGTGGGGGCGGGATGTGGATATCTATGGTGATTAGATTATGGTCGGATCTGACCAATGAGGAGTTGACTTCAGGTGTGGAACACCAGTCACTCATGTTGGTAATGACTAGGTCTAGGATATTATTGCCCCTGGTGGGGTCTGGATAAGTTGATCCAGAGCATTGGAGTTTATGAATTCTAGAAATCATTGATGTATTACTGCTTGGTGAAAGAGCTGATGCAGTGAACTTATTAACAAGAAGTGAAGTATTTTGTATTGTCCGGATTAATGGAAAATCCACAGAGCTCAAAGTAGACACTGGTTCAAAGTTTAATGTTGTATCAGCAGACACATTTGCTGGAATGAGAACTAAATAATAACTCACTGTAACCAGCAGTGCGAGAATTGTTGCTTATGGAGGTGAAGAAATTCAGACAGAAGGTTCAGTGATACGTTCATGTTATTTGGCCATAAACTGTTACAACTTGTTGTTCTATGTAGTCCAAAGACCAATGCAATCTTTATTGGGTCTCAAAGATAGTTTAAGGATGAATCTGCTTTTTTTTGCTAAAGAGGTTCATCTTGTAAGTGCACTTCTGAGTTCTAATTTTTCCAAAGCCATTTTCTCAGAGTATGCTGATGTTTTCGATGACAAGTTAGGCAAACTTCCAGTTGTGTATTCCATGAGGTTAGACCCAGAGGTCACTCCAGTAGTCAGATCAGCAAGAAGAGTTCCAATAGCTATGCAACATAAAGTTAAGGCTCATTTGGATAAAATGGTGCAGCAAGGTATGATTTGTCCAGTCACAGAACCAACTGAATGGGCAGCCGCTCATAAAAAAAGGCTCAGATGAAATCAGAATATGCATTGACCCAAGAAAAAGCATTAAAGAGACCGTATCGTCCAATGCGCACAGTCGAAGAAGTTGCAGCTCTAATACCAAATGCCACTGTATTTTCTGTTTTTGATGCTAAGAGTTTGTTTTGGCAAGTGTTGCTAGATCTCAAATCCTCATTTCTAACTACTTTTGGTACTCTGTTTGGCAGACACAGACTCCTAAGGATGCCATTTGGAATACATTCTGCAAATGAAGTCTTTCAGTGTGCAATGGAGCAAATTTTGTGGGGTTATCCTTGTGCCATAATAGTAGTAGACAATCTACTGGTTGGAGGCAATGGGGAAGCAGCGCATGACAGAAACCTCAAGAAAGTTCTAGAAAGAGCACATGAAGTAAACTTGAAACTCAATCCTCTGACGTGCAAATTCAGATATCCAGAAGTTATATATGTAGGACATTTGTTTACTAGTACAGGCTTGAGACCAGACCCGACCAACCATCAGCTATTTTTGAGATGTCAGCACCAGGTAATGTACAAGCTCTATAGTGTTTCTTGGGCATAGTCAACTATTTAGGCAAATTTATACTAGACTTCAGTGAGTTGACAGCTACTTTAAGAGAGCTCACATGCAAAAATGTTGCATGGTCATGGTTGGAACAGCACCAGGGGGCATTTGAAAACCTCGAGCAGAAAATTGCCACCCCCACCTACGTTAAGATACAATGATGTGAATAAACCAGTTACTCTTTCCTGTGGTGCTTCAAACTGTGGTCTTGGCACAGTTATACTTCAAGAGGGCAGACCAGTAGCCTGTGCATCTAGAACACTAACCCAAACTGAAATGCAGTATGCTCAGATTGAGAAGGAGCTTTTGGAAATAGTATTTGCACGTTCCAAGTTTCATGATTATATTTATGGTCAAGCTATTCAGATAGAAACTGACCACCAACCTCTAGCTACTATTCTAAAGAAGCCTATGCATTCCACTCCAGTGAGATTACAAAGAATGATGCTCAGATTGCAAAAGTACAATTTCAAAATGGTCTACACAAAAGGGAAATTGCTCTGTCTGGCTGATATCTTATCCAGATTGCCGAGAAATACAACAGATCAGCTTGAGGCAGAGAATTTTGACTTTGAAGTGATGTCAGTGAGTAATTTTTCCACTACTAGACTTGATGAGTTGACAGATCACACTCAGACTGATCCAATTTTACAAAAGCTTAATCACTTTATTAATGTCGGATGGCTGTCAAAGCAATCTAGTGTACCACCTGAAGTGCAAACGTATTTTCCTTACAGAGATGAGATGTTGATGGACGATGACATTATTTTCAAAGGTCCTAAAATTGTTGTTCCTGCTTCCTTACAACAAGAATATATCTAGATTTTGCATCGTGGTCACCCAGGGTCCACATCCACTAAGAGAAGAGATAGAGAAATAGTATTTTGGCCTTCATTACCAAAATACATTGATTATATACTTTCTTCTTGTTCATAATGCAATAGTACCAAACTGCATTTGCAAAGAGAACCACTTCAGCTAAGTCCAGTTCCTGAACTACCTTGGTCTACTGTAGCAACTGATATCTTTGAGTGGAACAATCAACATTCGTTAGTTTTGGTAGACTCTTATTCAAATTAGTTTGAGATTGATCTACTACCAAACTTATCCTAAACTACTGTTATTACTAAGTTGAAACGTCATTTCTCAGTTCATGGTAGTCCACACAAACTTTTTTCTGACAATGGTACTCAATTTACTAGCCAGCTGGTTCAGAAATTTGCAAGAGAATGGAACTTTGAAGATGTCGCTAGTAATCCTGAATATCCTCAGTCCAATGGTCTAGCTGAACAAGCAGTACAGAGTGAAAAGCAGTTACTTGAAAAGTCAAAGCGTGACAATACTGATGTGTCTTGAATTTGCTTAATCTCAGAAACATACCCCATGATGATATTCTTGGCTCACATGCTCAAAGACTACTTTCCAGGCAAACTAGAACTATGCTACCTATTTCTTCCAGTTTGTTGCAACCTAAATCTAAGAACAATAAAACCATCAAGGCTCAATTGTTTAAGAAGCGTAATATCCAGAAAACTAGTTAGGACAGATTGTGCAGAGTACCTCATCCACTGAGGGGAAGGAGAGACAGTACAAATTCAGACAACAAAAGGATTTGATCAAGTAGGACAAATTGCAGGTATCTGTGCCAAGCCAAGATCCTAGTTGGTAGACTCAGAGGGCGTGGAGTATAGGGAGAATCGCAGACATCTTCCTGTACCAGAACCATCATCATCATTATTGTAATCACAACATTGTTTCAGTGATGCAGGTCCTAAATCTAAGAGTGAATCAGACACTGTTTCCAAACCTGAACGTGTTCAAAATTCTGATTCCATTCCAGAAAATTATTCGAACATTCCACAGGTCAATCATTTTACAGAAACTGTTCCAGTTTATTTACTTTTATTTATTTAACATTTGTATGCTGGTAAAGTTTGACTTGGAACAAAGCCAATTTTCAGTGGCGGCCCGGGGAGAAACCCTCCAGATGCATGTCTTTGAAATGTGGGAGGAAACCGGAGCATCCAGAGGAAACCCAGATGAACGTAGGGAGGACATGCAGACTCCGCACAGAAGGTATTTCAGCTAAGAATCAAACTGAAGAACCTCTTGCTGTGAGGTGACACTACTGCTGCACCACTGTGCAGTCATTTGCTAAAGCTAATTCCCAGTTTTATGTCACATGATATGGACGAGTATCTAAACCTTTTGTGAAATGCACAGCAATGTGGACTTGATTGTATATACATGTATATATAGTATTGTATAATGCATAAAGTACTGTTGTGTACACTTACCATAAATGTAGATGTTCGAGTGTATTTGCTGTTGCAGTCATCACATTTGGGTTATCTGCTTGCAGGTAGTCCTCAGTCGGCCTGATTATCAAAGTCTTGTGTCTTGCATCGGTTGCTGTCTCATCTTCCATGACATCAGGTAGTCAGGGGTATAAAGCATGCAGCCGACGCCATTACATCAGTTTTTCTTATCCCAGATGTCAGGTGCCCCCACAATGGGAAGCAATTATATACAAGGTTACACCTCCAACAAAAAAAGCATATACGCCAAAAAGCTTTAAGCATAGTAAACAATAATAGAGGTATAGTCAATAGAAGTCAGGGGGTTGGAGGGAGGGTAACCAGGACTGCAACAGTGAATACACTCGAACATCTACATTTATGGTAAGTGTACACAACTGTAGTATGTTCTTCATGTTTCACTATTGCAGTCATCACATTTGGGTAGATTCCCAAAGCCAAGGATGGGAGGAGGCAATTAGATAGCATTTGGACCAGCTAAAAGGCCCTGCAAGACTGCAGTGGCAAAGCCAGCTCTGGATTTAGAAAAAATTGGCAAGTGGTAATGCTTGGTGAAGGTATGTACAGAACTCCAGGTAGCAGCTTCTAGGATGTCCCTGGTAGGGACACCTCTGAGAAAGACTGTAGAGGTAGATGCAGCCCTGGTTGAATGTGGTCTTATCCCCTGTGGGGTAGGTTTTCCATGCTGCTTATAGCAGAAATGAATGCAATGGCCTATCCACTTAGAAATGATTTGCTTTGAAATGGCCTTCCCCTCTGCCCCTGCAGCAAATGCCACCATCAGCTGTTCAGATTTCCTGAGAGGCTTAGTCCTGACCAAGTAAAATCTAAGTTGTCTGTGCATGTCCAAGGAGTGCAGTATCCGTTCCATTTTGTTCTGTGGATTAGAAAAGAAGGTTGGCAAATGCATGGACTGATTAAGAGCCACACTGGATACCACCTTGGGCATGAAGGAGGGATTGGTCCTGAGGGACACCCTGTCTGCATGAAAGATGATGAAAGGCTCCATCGCCATGAGGGCCTGTAATTCAGACACCCTTCTTACTGAAGTGATGGCTAGAAGGAAGGCTTTTTTCCAAGAAATGAATTTCAACTCTGCATTTGCAGCTGGCTCAAAGGCAGGAAGAGTGAGCTTTTACAATACAAAGTTAAGGTTCCAGGCTGGAGTAGGGGATCTTCTGGGTGGTCTTAAGTTTTTGGCCCCTCTGAGGAATTGTTTCAGCAGTGGATGAGAGAAGATGGGTGGTTCTGTGTTGTAATGAGCTGAAATGGCTGAGGCATGAATTTTGATGTAGGAAAAGGAAAGGCCCTTGTGCAGCATCTCAGTTAAGTATTGAATAATCTGAGGTAAATTGGGCACTGCTGTGCCCATTCCCTGAGTTTGGCTCCAGGAACAGAATCTTTTCCATTTTTCAGCATAGGATTTTGTAGTACTAGACCTCCTTGCCACCAGAATGACGTCCATCACTTGCTTACTGAGGGATGGTAATGGAGAGGTCAGGTAATTAGCCAGGCTGCAAGGTTCAGGTTTTGAAGCTGTGGGTGCAGAATCTGGCCCTCCTGCTGGGACAGCAGCCAGGGGTCTGAGGCAGGTGCCATGGTGCTAGCAGTGACACACTGCACAAGAGGGGGTACCAGTGTTGGCATGGCCAGTCCGGTGCAATCAGTACTGTCCTTGGTTTGTCCTGTTTGATCTTTAGTAGCACTTTGGAGAGGAGAGGCAGAGGGGGAAAGGCATAAACTGATAGGTTTTTCCAGGTAAAGGACAGGGCATCCACTTTCCAAGCCTGTTTGTGAGGAGTCCTTGTGCAGAATTTGTCCAATTGGTAGTTCTGAGGGGAGGCAAACAGGTCTATCTCTGGGCTCCCCCATTTATTTCTCAACATGTTGAATATCTTTGGTTCCAGTTTTCACTCGTGTGGGTCCAAGAGATTTCTGATTAGGTCGGCTGCCAGTGTATTTAGCTTTCCTGGCAGGAATTGAGCCTGTAGGTGCACTTGGTAGCTCAAGGCTGTGTTCCACAGAACCATGGCTAGTCTGCAGAGAGGGAATGAGTGGGTCCCCACCTGCTTGTTTATGTACCACATAACAGTGGTGTTGTCCATCTTTACCAATAATTGTCCTGGAAGAATGTGGTCCTTGAAGGCTGTCAGAGCATTCTGTACAGCTAACATTTCTTTTTGATTGATATGCAGGTGCATTTGACTTGTGTTCCATTTGCCCTGAATGCACTGCCCTGCCAACTGAGCCCCCCATGCATAGTCTGATGCATCTGTTATTAGGGTTTGGGCAGCAGGGGGTATAATGAATGGCAGTCCCTTGTTTTGGTGGCAGGCCTCTGCCCACCAAAGGAACTCTGTCTTTAGACAAGGTATGATAGGAATCATTGATTCTAGATCCTGAGAATATTGACACCATAGGCTTTTTAGATACCATTGTAGTTTCCTCATATGCAGTCTTGCATATGGAATTAGTAGAATGCTACAGGCCATGAACCCCAGTGCCTGCAGTATTTTCCTTGCAGATGGCTGGGTCTTTGTGGCCAGTAGATTGAAGTAGGCTGTTAAATGAACCTGTTTTTCTAGTGTGAGGTAGGCCATCTGGGAAGCTGTATTCAAGTTTGCTCCCAGGAATACAAGTTGTTGTCAGGGTACAAGATTTGATTTCTTTTTGTTTATGGTGTACCCCAGAGAAGTTAGCAATTTCTTTACAAATGCCAGATGATTTAATAGTATGTCCTGGCTTTCTGCCTGAATTAGACAATCATCCAGGTATGGGTATATTTGAATATTTCTTTACCTGCAAAATGCAATGAGTGGAGCTAGGCACTTTGTGAGTACCCTGGGCCCAGTAGATAAGCCAAAGGGCAGTGCAGAGAACTGATAGTGCATGTAGCCTGCTCTGAAGCATAGGTATCTTCTGCAAGAGTCCCTTATTCGGATGTGCAGGTAGGCTTCCTTTAAATCCAGTATTGCCAACCAGGCATTTTTGCGTAGCATGGTAAGCAGCTTTAGCATCATGAATTTTGGGATTACCAAAAATGTGTTCAGAATAGACAGGTCCAGGATAGGATGCCAGGAATTGTCTCTCCTGGGTACCAGGAAAAGTATTGAGTAAAAATATTGCCCCCATTCTTCTTGTGGGACAGGTTGAATAGCCCTGATGTATAAAAGAGAGAGAACCTGCTTTTGAGCCTCTGCCCACTGATTTGGGGGTAGATCTGGCCAACCGTTTGAGGTTGGTAAGGAGTGGAAGTGTAATCTGTATCCTTGGGAAACTATATTTAGAACTCATTTGTCCTGGGTAATGAGTTCCCAATTTTTTGCATGCAGGGCGATCTTTCCCCCTAAAGGAACAGTCAGTTGAGCAGGGCTTGGAAGGTTTAAAGTTAAGTCATTGAGACAATTTACCATAGTGGGGGGTCTTACTACTCCCTGATTTGGAAGTGGGAGACCCCCACTGCTTAGCCCTGTTTGCACCCTGGGGATGGAGCCTGGGTGTTCTGCTGGTTCTGGGTTTGGACTGAGAAGGCCTGGTAGAGGCAGGAAAGGACCAATTCTTAGAGGGCCAATGCCTACTAAATCTGGGAGGCTGTACTTGCAAGAAATCTTTAACAGTTTGCATTAATTTAGCTTTTTCCTCCATCTTTTTAAGTACTTAGGTTCATAGCTTTATGCTAGGCTATCTGCCCTCAGGCATTTATAAGCCTAGTCCAAACACCAACCCTCGCACGTACGGCTGCCCGGCCAACCCAACTTGTATAAAACACCAAAAGCCAGCAAGATAGTATCACCATTTATTAAGAGGCAAAAAAAGCGGACAAAAATGTCCAAATTCAAAAACTCATACTAGTTTCGGCACCAGCCTTCATCAGTGAGTGAAAAAAATCAAAAAATCCATGGTCAACGTCAGTTTAAATATTGTGATAAACCAATGAAAAGAAAGACATTTGCATATGGCTTCCAAGTTGGATTTAAAGCAATATGACACAATTAGTTAGAATATATGTCCCCATACAATACAGATGCTCATAAGCTATAGTTCTAATAATGAACTACAATAACTTGAAACAAATTATGACATATTATTTATACACATAATTATAATATAGTCTTATATTGCATAAGGAAAAACATGTATAAAGTGTCATATAGTGTACAACTGTGTCAAAAATGTAAGGTGGATTATAAATGGTCATTGAGACCTGGAGGAAAAAGGGCTCCTAAGTGTGTGATCCAGTATCTTTCTTTGTGGCTTAGGATACCTTGCCATCCTGTCTGGTTTTGCCTATTTCCTGTAATTTTGTCTATGATAGTGAACATAAACTGAGCACTGGGATGTTTGACTGTATGTAGGTATAATGCATTTGATGCCTTATGATTACGTATGTCACTACGATGTTCCCCAATTCTAATACGTAGTGAACGTGAAGTCTTGCCAACATAAAATGATTTACATTGACATGTAGCCAGATATATAACCCAGCTGGTGGAACAATTACCAAAGACCTTAATATCATACACTTTGCTGGTATTGAAATTGTTTGAGCTGATTGACATGAGCACAAGATACACAATGTCCACATCTGAATGTTCCCAGTAATTCGTCCCCCATTATAGTAAGTTGTTTATATTTAGCTGCCCCACTTTCTTTGTGTTTATAATGGGAAAACAGGATACCTAATGTTTTGCCACGGCTAGATGAGAATGAGCATTGGTTGTCTAAAATCCCCTCAAAAGTCATTCGCTAATAAGATGTTCCAATTTTGGTTCACCGCTTGCCTGACAGTCTGATGATTTTTGCCAAGTGTAGTGATTAATCTAACTTTAGAGCTATTGGTGTTTTTACTTTTATCCCTGTATTCCAACAATGTCTTCCTTTCTTGATTGTCAGAATAAGTCTTGGCTAGTTCAATATCAGAAATGCAATAGCCCCGGTCCAGAAATCTGGTTAGTAAATCTGCTTTGGCTGTAGAATAGTCCTGTGAACATGAATTAATTCTCCGGATTCTCAGATATTGAGATTTAGGGATGTTCCGGATGGTGTGGCGTGGATGCATACTATGAGCATGTAACAAGGTGTTGAACTGGGGATATTTCCGATAAATTTTTGTATTAAGTGTGTTATCACTGTTACGATATACTGTAACATCCAAAAAGGTTATAATTTCTCTATGAAATGTGATAGAGAATTCAATCCCCCAAATGTTGTTATTTAAATGTTCCAGAAACTCCTGAAGATAATTCGCATCCGCACGCCACACCATCCAACAATCATCTAAATATCTTCTCCATATGTCTATTTCCACAAGATATAAATTGTGTAAAGGGTTGTAAATCAGGCATTCCTCAAGGTAGGCCATAAAAAGATCTGCATAGATGGGGGCAAAAGAAGCCCCCATCGCCGTACCTTGTAGTTGCCAATAGCAATCACCCTGGAAATAGAACACATTTTTATTCAGAACATGTTCGGTTAGACAAATAAGCAAAGTATTGAAACCCGGAGAATATAGTTCTGATTTAGCAAGCCAATATTCAACAGCCTGGAGCCCAGCCCAATGCGGAATACTGGTATAGAGGGATTTTACATCCAGTGTGCACATTATCCAATGAGGTTCTAGTTGACAATCCTCAATGATTTGCAAAAATTGCGTGGTATCCTGAATTCTTGCTCTGACCAGGGACAATAATGGTTTTAGAAATTGGGTGAGAAAAGCAGACAATGGTTCTGTAAGAGAACCATGGCCAGAAACTATAGGCCTGCCTGGTGGATGTGTGAGAGATTTGTGTATTTTAGGTAATAGGTACAGAATTTGTCTAGCCGGTTCCTTCACCTGTAAATGTTGGACCGTTTTATTCGTGAGTATACCCTCTTCTAATGCAGATTGTAAAAACAGATCTATCTCTTTTTTAAATTTCATTGTTGGATCAATATCCATTTTCATATAGCATTGTCTGTCAGATAATTGTCGTAAACCCTCATTTATATAAAAGTCCATGTTTAAGATCACCACTGCACCCCCCTTGTCAGCTTGAAGTATTGCTATATTTTGGTTGTTTCTAAGTTCTGACAAAGCCACTCTTTCGGTGGAAGTGATGTTATCCCTACCAGTAGCAACTTCAAAAAGAGGAAAATGTAAATCCTTTAACACCGCTTGTTGAAATATCGCTACATTCTTATTCATAGGTGGCTGAAATGATGATTTGTGGAAGGTGAAATCAGTTGATCTTTGAGCATTAGAACTATCCTGTTCTGAAAAAAACAGTTTAAGGTTGAGTCTACGACAAAAATCAATGACATCTAATGAGGTTTGGTATTCATCACAAAAAAAGCTAGGAACAAAGTTTAACCCTTTATTGAGAACTTGTTTTTGTTCTGATGTTAATACATGATTCGATAGATTCAACACATTTTCAAAAACTTGTGTGTCTACTTGAGTAGTGCCTGAATGAGTCCCGTCATTGAATCTGTAGATATATTTGTTTCTATGTTTCCTCCCCCCTCTGGATTTCCTACCATGTCTAAAGGGTAATGAGTGTTGGTTTTCTTCTTGAGTGGAGAATTGACAGTGTTGGCATATTCACCATCGGTGTTAGATGACTCCTCCCCTGAGGTACTTGTTTGAAAATGATCCCTATTCTTTAATATAGATCTGGGCCTTTTTCTAGTCCTGCCCCTGCCCATGGTAGGGACATTATCTTGAAACCTCACAGATCGTTGTACTTGAAATGGGTGTCCCCTTTCATAATCATTACTATCTCTGTTAAATTTCTTTATTTTTCTGTCTCTGATGATTTTATCATAGGATGTTAACTCCTTGGACAACCTGTCTAGATGCTCAAAATATTTGGGACTCGATTCATGTTTTTTACATGTATTTGCTAGATTCTTAACTTCTGAAAGACATATGTCTATTGTTCTTTCATAATATGAAGCTAGGATCTTTACAAAAGCCATGGATCCTTCTCTAAGTGCTACATCCCATTCTTCATTAAGCCTCTCTTCAGATATGCTTACAAGTGGGTGTAATTTTATACGTAGTCCTCTAGGTGCAATATTTTTGTGTAAATAGGCTTTAAATAGCCGAAGATGCCAAATGTTGGCTCTTAATCCTTTCAAACCTTTTTCCAAATCCCGAAAACAGAACTCACAATTGTCTGTGGGATTTGTAACAGGTTGAGTGGGGTTGCTGCTTGGGGCTTGGTTAACACCAAAAATAGCCAAGTCTTCCCTATCAGCACACAGCCCCTCCAAGATCTTATCTAGATCCATACTATCTGACAAATGTCCAAGGAGCAAACAAAAAATCCAATATTACAAAAAATAGTAAAAATTATGAGAAAGGATAGGCAGGGACAGGGCCAGAACTACCCAGAAAAAATATCAAAAAAGACTTGGATGTTTAGATGCCACCAAGGTCAGTTTCAAATCAATGTGACCCTCAGTATATATAAATGAGGAATCATCCAGGGACAAATAGGTTAATAATATCCAACCAATAGGATATCTGTCAAAGAATAACACCAATATAATATTGTCAATTTTTAGATATATTTAGAAGTTACACTCAGGACATAGGTCCAATATAGTCCTATGAACCATGATGGAAGATCAAAATATGTATGGAGTTAGTCACTAACAAATCTTGTTAGAATCTCCGCACTCTAAAACCATGTGTAATTAGCTTGGTATCAAAAAGATGGGTTCAAACCCATAACATAGACTATATGGATATAATATGCGAACAATACCATGAACAAGACATCAATTGGACTCAACCTGTGTACACCAAAAGTTCTAATGCATTCCCGTAGAAAAACTTGCTTGACTGTAATACACACAAAAATGAAATATGTTGTTATCCAGAAACATTTCAAAATAATGAACTAACTTTTTGAAAAAAATGTTAAGTCCTCATAACATGGTTATAACCGCTAGCCAAAACCTGTCCTACACCTTTATATGCACTAAACTTTATGAACCAGCACAATGCATGCTGCTCAAGACAAAATATACATGATAAGAAACCCACATGTATGCACAAGCAAGACCACTATTACTGTGCAGAATTGCTGACAATGTACTGCAATATAGAACAAAAAATGTTTAAAAAATAGTACAACCACCAGCACGATTGTAAAGTATTAATGTTATATACAGGACCAAAATTAGTCCTTAAGGTAAATATAAAAACATGAAATCACTGAAGTGGGAAATTGGTACTAATATAGTTCCAAGCAAAATTTTTTGATATAAGAATATTTGCAATATCAACCAGAAATGGTATCAGAGTAGTTAAAGAGTATGAGGTCCATGTAATGTGATCAAACTCCAGATAATAAGCCCACTCATACCAAAATATCCAAATCCCAAACAGTGAATATAAGTATATATATACCAAAAGGCAATGTCGCTCTTAAATAACCAAATCCAATACCAACCCCCAGATAGTTGAATTTCTAAATAACTACAAAAAGTATTTGTTCAGACTAAACATATTAACGACCCAAGAATATAAAGAACTAAATCCTTTACACGACCAGATTGGACAGGTTAGATGTTCAATAAGTACAATAATCATGCCACCATGCGGTGTAGCTCCAACATTCAGTTGAAAGCATACAAAACATTATTTAAATATAGTTTACTAAGTAATGACCTTTGAAAGTGGCCGATAACAATAATCGCTTAGTAGAATACAATTTTTAACAGTAGTGCATAAACATTATCTATATCAGGTTATCAAAAAAAAGCGAACCATGTATATTGAGTCCAAAATAGTCAATACATAAAGTTCCACATAAGCCGCGATTGCTTATAGTATGTTCTGTTGTTTACAAGTCCCGACACTTTAGAAAATGAGAAAAACAGTCTTGATGTCAAGCCCCAAAACTGAAGTCCTGCCCAAAAAGTATAATTGAATATTTGCAAAGTACCAGTTCAAAACCTGTAGACCAAATATAACAAAAGCAAAAAAGTTTTACAAAGTCAGACCCAGAACGGAATCTTTGCACTGCGATTCCTTTTCGGCTTGTCTAAGTGTCGATGTATCCACAAAATAGTATTGGACATAAGACAAGCGGCTGAAAATAAAGCCAAAATAAGATTTAAAGATGGCGGAGCCTTGAATCGAAGCCCGATATCCTCTGCCGCAAAGGCCGAATGCAAATAAGCACACTAACCTGGGCATAAAACAAAAGTTATACTGGTCGGCTCGTCTCCATCAGTAAACAGGATATTGATAACCATAAAACTTGACAGTACCTTTTGGAGCCGTTCAATACCTCCAAACGCCAAATATAATCCAAACCTGATGTAAGTGCAGTAACTCAGAAGTGTCCCAAATTGGTTATCCAAAGTGATAGAAAATAGACGATGGTTTCAAAAGAAACCTGGACCCTTTAATCCAAATTGACGTTGAAAATAAAGTTAAATAGTAGCCTCAAGGAAGGAGTCCTCTCCCACCAACGGTGAAACCATATGCCAACAGCGAAGAAAACCAACTAATCCAAACACCAACCCTCGCACGTACGGCTGCCCGGCCAACCAAACTTGTATAAAACACCAAAAGCCAGCAAGATAGTATCACCATTTATTAAGAGGCAAAAAGAGCGGACAAAAATGTCCAAATTCAAAAACTCATACTAGTTTCGGCACCAGCCTTCATCAGTGAGTGAAAAAAATCAAAAAATCCATGGTCAACGTCAGTTTAAATATTGTGATAAACCAATGAAAAGAAAGACATTTGCATATGGCTTCCAAGTTGGATTTAAAGCAATATGACACAATTAGTTAGAATATATGTCCCCATACAATACAGATGCTCATAAGCTATAGCAGTGGTGATCTTAAACATGGACTTTTATATAAATGAGGGTTTACGACAATTATCTGACAGACAATGCTATATGAAAATGGATATTGATCCAACAATGAAATTTAAAAAAGAGATAGATCTGTTTTTACAATCTGCATTAGAAGAGGGTATACTCACGAAGAAAACGGTCCAACATTTACAGGTGAAGGAACCGGCTAGACAAATTCTGTACCTATTACCTAAAATACACAAATCTCTCACACATCCACCAGGCAGGCCTATAGTTTCCGGCCATGGTTCTCTTACAGAACCATTGTCTGCTTTTCTCACCCAATTTCTAAAACCATTATTGTCCCTGGTCAGAGCAAGAATTCAGGATACCACGCAATTTTTGCAAATCATTGAGGATTGTCAACTAGAACCTCATTGGATAATGTGCACACTGGATGTAAAATCCCTCTATACCAGTATTCCGCATTGGGCTGGGCTCCAAGCTGTTGAATATTGGCTTGCTAAATCAGAACTATATTCTCCGGGTTTCAATACTTTGCTTATTTGTCTAACCGAACATGTTCTGAATAAAAATGTGTTCTATTTCCAGGGTGATTGCTATTGGCAACTACAAAGGCGATGGGGGCTTCTTTGCCCCCATCTATGCAGATCTTTTTATGGCCTACCTTGAGGAATGCCTGATTTACAACCCTTTACACAATTTATATCTTGTGGAAATAGACATATGGAGAAGATATTTAGATGATTGTTGGATGGTGTGTATGGATGCGAATTATCTTCAGGAGTTTCTGGAACATTTAAATAACAACATTTGGGGATTGAATTCTCTATCACATTTCATAGAGAAATTATAACCTTTTTGGATGTTACAGTATATCGTAACAGTGATAACACACTTAATACAAAAATTTATCGGAAATATCCCCAGTTCAACACCTTGTTACATGCTCATAGTATGCATCCACGCCACACCATCCGGAACATCCCTAAATCTCAATATCTGAGAATCCGGAGAATTAATTCATGTTCACAGGACTATTCTACAGCCAAAGCAGATTTACTAACCAGATTTCTGGACCGGGGCTATTGCATTTCTGATATTGAACTAGCCAAGACTTATTCTGACAATCAAGAAAGGAAGACATTGTTGGAATACAGGGATAAAAGTAAAAACACCAATAGCTCTAAAGTTAGATTAATCACTACACTTGGCAAAAATCATCAGACTGTCAGGCAAGCGGTGAACCAAAATTGGAACATCTTATTAGCGAATGACTTTTTGAGGGGGATTTTAGACAACCAATGCTCATTCTCATTTAGACGTGGCAAAACATTAGGTATCCTGTTTTCCCATTATAAACACAAAGAAAGTGGGGCAGCTAAATATAAACAACTTACTATAATGGGGGACGAATTACTGGGAACATTCAGATGTGGACATTGTGTATCTTGTGCTCATGTCAATCAGCTCAAACAATTTACGAGCTCCAATACCAGCAAAGTGTATGATATTAAGGTCTTTGGTAATTGTTCCACCAGCTGGGTTATATATCTGGCTACATGTCAATGTAAATCATTTTATGTTGGCAAGACTTCACGTTCACTACGTATTAGAATTGGGGAACATCGTAGTGACATACGTAATCATAAGGCATCAAATGCATTATACCTACATACAGTCAAACATCCCAGTGCTCAGTTTATGTTCACTATCATAGACAAAATTACAGGAAATAGGCAAAACCAGACAGGATGGCAAGGTATCCTAAGCCACAAAGAAAGATACTGGATCACACACTTAGGAGCCCTTTTTCCTCCAGGTCTCAATGACCATTTATAATCCACCTTACATTTTTGACACAGTTGTACACTATATGACACTTTATACATGTTTTTCCTTATGCAATATAAGACTATATTATAATTATGTGTATAAATAATATGTCATAATTTGTTTCAAGTTATTGTAGTTCATTATTAGAACTATAGCTTATGAGCATCTGTATTGTATGGGGACATATATTCTAACTAATTGTGTCATATTGCTTTAAATCCAACTTGGAAGCCATATGCAAATGTCTTTCTTTTCATTGGTTTATCACAATATTTAAACTGACGTTGACCATGGATTTTTTGATTTTTTTCACTCACTGATGAAGGCTGGTGCCGAAACTAGTATGAGTTTTTGAATTTGGACATTTTTGTCCGCTTTTTTTGCCTCTTAATAAATGGTGATACTATCTTGCTGGCTTTTGGTGATTTATAAGCCTAGCCCAGAGTTTTTGTGGCTTACGCCACCCCTTATGTTAAAAAATACTGTGCCCATTAGTTTGTTGTGCCTCTGTCCAGCAGTGACACAGAGATGATTCCCGGGGTAAACCTACGATCTCCCATCCACCGGTCAAGATTTCTCTTGAACAGAGCCAGCGAGGTGCTCTGCCTCACATGGACCGGGATTTTATTCCACAACATAGGGAGTCTCTGGGTGACAAATCTATCCCTCCAGCATGTCCTATTTATATCTGTGCTAAGGTTTAAGTCACTTGCTCTAGTGGATCTGGTAGATTTGGATTTTTTGAGGTGGAGCATGCCCATTAATTCCGGGTTGGACATGGCCTTGTATGTCAGGCACAGGTCACCTCTGAGCAGACGGTATGCGACTGAATAGAGCTGGAGTTTCTTCAGTCTGGCAGCATATGACAGATTTTGGAGTCCCTTTATCCTTTTGATGAGGAAGTTTTGGGGTTGCTCCAATTGCTGCAGGTGTCGGGTGAGATACATCCCAAATGGGGCATTGTACTCGATCATTGGTCTGATAAGTGAAGAGTACAGGGGAACAATAACCTCACTTGATCTGGATGTGAATCCCTTCATGATCAGGTGGGCAATGTAGAAGGTTTTTCTAACCACTTTAGCAATGTGAGTGTCAAAAGAAAGGCCACTGTCAACCTGGGTCCCCAGGTCCCTGATAACCTCTTCTGTGCTTAGTGGATTGCCACCTATATGGTAGCTTGGGGTTACCTTGTTTTTCCCGAAGGGTATGACTATACATTTTTTGGCATTTAACTTCAGGCCACGGCTCTGGCACCAGCTATCAGTTTCCGTGAGACCCTTCTGAAGGATATCTGTGTCCGATGTACTTTCCACTATGGCTCCCAGTTTGCAGTCATCTGCAAACTTTGTCAGCCATAGTCCTCCTATGTTAGCCTGTACTTCTGAGAAGTAGATGCCGAACAACAGGGGGCCAAGGGTTTCTTCCGTTGAGCTGCATAGGACATCTGCTTGAGGCCAGTGATCCTCTTGGTAAGGTACTTCTGTGGTCTTTCCAGTTGTTGCAAGGTGTCTTGTAAGGTACATCCCAAATGGGGCATTGTACTCTATGATGGATCTGATGAGTGATGCATAGAGGAGCCCAATGACCTTTTTCAATCTGGATGCAAACCCTTTTATGATTAGGTGGGCCACATAGAAGGATTTTCTAACCACTTCGGCAATGTGATTATCAAAGGAGAGGTTACTATCTACTTGGGTCCCAAGATCCCTTATAACATCTTCCATATTTAGGGGGCTACCACCTATGTGGTAGTTTGTGGGTACTTTGTTCTTTCCAAAGGGGATGACTATGCACATTTTGGCATTTAGCTTGAGGCCATGGTTTTAACACCAGGTATCTGTCTCAGTGAGACCCTTTTGGAGGATGTCTGTGTTAGCCAGAGAGTCAATTATAGCGCCTAGTTTGCAGTTGTCTGTGAACATTGTCAGCCATAGTCCTCCTGTGCTTGCCTGTACTTCTGAGAAGTATATGCTGAACAGGAGGGGTCCTAGGACTGAGCCCTGGGCAATGCCACTTGTAACCGGTTTAGAGTCAGACCTAGCTCCCACAACTCTTACCATGTGGGTTCTGTCCGTGAGCCAGTTGGCAACCCATCTCATGACGTAGGGGTTTATGTTCAGGCTGGTGAGCTTGTCTATAATACCTGAGTGGGGAATGGTGTCATAGGCCTTTGCAAGATCTAGGTAGGCTGTGTGGGCCACCTTTCCCTTGTCTATAGCCTTGGTAACTGACTCAAAGAAGTCCACCAGGTTTAGGAGGCATGATCTGCCCTTTACAAAGCCGAACTGGGTAGGGTCCAGTGTTTGGAGGTTCCCAATGTCTTTGTTAATGAAATCCATGATGATGCACTCCATAGCTTTGCAGACAAAGCTAATCAGGCTTATAGGACGATAGTTCCCAGGGTCCATTGTGGCTCCACACTTTGTGGAGCAGAATAACCATTGCTGTGCGCCACTCTGTGGGCATGTAGCCTGTGGAGAGGCTGAGTTTAAACAGTGTGTTTAGGTGAGGGGTTAGTTCATCTTTGAGCTCATGTAGGACGCAGCCTGGGACACCATCCAGTCCCATTGATGCTGTGTTTTTGGCTTTAGAGAGGGCTTTTTTAACCTGAGTGTCTGTGATTTCAGGGCCACTACATTCTTCTGGTATAGTTATGGGCCCTTTTGGGGGTGAGAGGGGGGTGACGTTTGTACTGAATCTGTCTGCCAGGATGTTGATTATATCAGTCGGTTCAGTGTATGCTGTGCCATTCTGCACTAATTCCGAGCAGATCTGAGAATTGCCACTTAGATTCTTGACATAGCTAAAGAATGCCTTGTGGTTATATTTGAAGTCCTTGGCAATTTTTCTTTTGAAGCTAGCCTTGGATGATTTTATGAGGGAATGTAGTTTCTTGCTGATACTGATCAGGGATGTCTTCCCTTCTTGGGATTTTACTCTTTTCTGTACTAGTCTCCTCCTTCTATTGTATAGCTTGTTTATGGCAGGGGTCCACCAGACTGGTTTCCTTTTCTTGGAGGAGTGAGTCTTGGTTTTGTTTGGGAGAGCACGATCCATGCATTCTTGTAGGTGCCCGTAGAGTGCATTAGTAAAGGATTTTGCAGCTTGGACAGTGTTATCCTTTAGCATGGGGACTTTGAAACTTCCCTCCTCGGTCTTAAGTAACGTGAAGTTTGCTATTGAAAAGTTTTTCACTGTGGTTTCTTTGACCAGGGGTGGTGATGAAATGTGGATATCCAGAGTGATTAGTTTATGGTCAGATCTAACCAGTGAGGGATTGACCTCCGGTGTGGAACACTGGTCGCCCATGTTGGTGATGACCAGGTCCAATATGTTTTCACCTATGGTGGGAGTGTTGACCAGTTGATCCAGGGTGCTTGAGTTTATAAATTCTAAGAAATGTTGGGCAAGGGAGTTTTTACTTGCGTAGTTCTCCCAGTTAATGTTTGGGTAATTGAAATCACCCAATATCAGGGTTTTTGGTAGGACCTTTATGTTTCCTAGTGTTTCCAGGAATGCAGAGTGGGGGTCCTGGGACATGGTGGGTGATCAGTAGCAAGCTATAATTTGAATAGCAGTTTTGTCCATTGTTAGTTGTACATGGATGAACTCTGAAGCATTGTGCTGTGCTACTAACCTGGAGGTGTGAGTATCCTTGATGAATATGGATACATCCCCGCCTTTTGTATTTCGATCTGGGTTCTCTGGCTGAAATGTATGGTATGAGTTGTAGCCTGGTAGTGCTGGGATGCTCTCTGGAGCCTTAAACCAGGTTTCTGTTACTGCACATATATCGATTTTCTCCATACTGAGGAGTGCCTTGAGCACGTGCATTTTGAGGTTTAGACTTCTGGCATCGAGTAGCATTACCCTCAGTTTTTAGTTACTTGTGCTATTTACAGTGGTGGGTTTGTCTTTTGAGCCTTGCCTAAAAAAGGCACTATGGGGGCATGCCTTCTAAGTACAGACCCAGTGACAACAGCCCTGAAAGATGCCTCTAATGAATCAAAACTACATTGCAAAGTATGTTTTCCCACTTGTTCAGCAGAATGCATTAAATCCTGTAATTCTTTACTTTCAGCACAGTCAGGAATCAACATCATTTTCTGTTTAAGCAATCCAATAATATGTTGCTGATAATTCAACATATGAAACTGGCAGTTTAAAACCCTAATGGCTAATTTTGCAGAAGTGTATACCTTCTTACCCCATTTATCCAGCACCCTGGAGTCTCTATCAGAGGGGGTAGGATTTTTGGCAGTAGTGGCCTTATTGCCCTTGGGTCCCTGTGAAATGGTCTCAGGATCCGCAGTAGGATTTTTAAATAGGAACCTGTGAGAGTCAGGTACTCTGTAATACCTGTCAGGTTTTCTGGGAGCAGGAGGTAAGGTGTCAGGGGCTAGGCTAGATTCTGAGAAGGCATCATCTACAATGTCCAGTACAGGAGGGATAGCTAAAGGCCTGTATTGAGGCAGGAGTAAGAATTCACTAAGCCTCTTTATGGAGTCAGAGTAATCCTGGCTTTCCCATCGGAAATACTCCCTAAGAGAATGCAAGGTTTCACCAAAAGAGAAATCCTCTGGAGGGGAAGCAGAGGGAATGGCGTCCTCTGCATCAGAATCCTCATAGGTAGATAAGGGTAAATCCTGGTCATCAGAGGAAACAGAAAGTTCAGAGTCCTGTTCAGAAGAATCAGAAGGAAAATCAGTTCTAGGTCTCTTAGAGGGGGAAGTGTGGCTTCCCCTGATTAGAGTAATAAGGTCTTCAGCCATTCTTATCATTTGTATTTTAGGCATGGGGCCTGACAAGGTGGTCTGGGCGTCGGTTTTCTGGGCATGGATCGAGATTTAGGCCTTGAAGAAGAAGATGGCATTGGTTTAATATGCAAGTCAGTAGGTCTGAATACACCTTCATACGCCGGTGCCTGCACAGCGGCTCCAGACCCATCCAAGGTAGAGACATCCACAGGTTCCACAGTTGAAGAAGCATCTCATGGCATACCGGACTTCGAATGGGTCTCAGTAGAGGCCTGCAAATCTGAAGTAGCGGGTATCAGGGTCTGTGAAAGCACCTCACTGAGTACCGGTGAACTGGTGACTAGCTTAGGAGAAGCGTCACTGGCAGCTTTCGACCTATGCGGTCTGTCTCTGTCTTTATCTTTGCGTTTTTTCGGAAAGTCAGTAGTCAGGTTGCTTACCAAAGCCATTTCTGGATAATTGAAATGAGTACCAAAATATTTAGATGCGAAAATGAACCGACGATGAATAATACGAGATTTGAATAAGGCACAAAACCGACAGTGAGGTATGTCGTGGTCTGGGCCTAGGCAAGGAATGCAGTACAAATGAAAATCTTTATGAGGTATTTGCTTTCCACAAGAAATACAATTGTTAACTTTTACTGACATCAGTTTAGAGCAAGAAAAATGTTCCCCAACGGGGTACTTAGCTTAGTTGAAGACTTTGGATCTGAAACTCAAAAACAAAAATTTCAGGAGTCAGCCGACCGGCACTTGCGAACTGCTTCTGCTTCGGGCACCACACGGCAAGAAAGACTGATGTAATGGCATCGGCTGCATGCTTTATACCCCTGACTACCTGACGTCATGGAAGATGAGACAGCAACCGACGCAGGACCCAAGACTTTGATAATCAGGCTGACTGTGGTCTATCTGCAAGCAGATAACCCAAATGTGATGACTGCAACAGTGAAACACGAAGAACATCTAAGGATAACCTATAATTTATGCATGTCAAATAGTCTCATAGCAATTGTAAGATCTATTTCTCAAAGAGGAAGGATGCAGATCAGAGTGTAACATGTGTGTGCTATGTCTTGCATGCGTGGCTGTACATGCACTTATAAATTCCAGACACGTGCAAACCCTAGTGCTATTTGAAAGTAGCAGCCAGAGAGAGAGCATGCATGATCGCAGTTGTTATTTTATATATAAGTTACTTACATTAGTCAGTAAACTTCTATAGCGATGTGTTTGTATAAAATAAAGCTGCTTAAACAGAAGCCATGAAGACTCTTCTATTGTGTCCTAGATAGGAGAGCAGCAGAAACCGTCTGTTTGAACACAGTTGGTACTTGAGTCATTGGGTCCTTGTACACAGCCTTCAGTAATTCTACCAATACTTCTGGGACTTAGAGCCGTCACAGGACTGACCAAGTCAGCTTTCTTGGGATGTTGGGCTATGCTTCCTTAAAGTCTATGGACAACCCTGGACTCTTTCCTCTTCTCCAGCTTCTTCTCCATTATCGGGTCACTTGTGCTGCATCCTGGTCTGAATCCAAACTGCTAATTTTCATTATTACTTTCTGCTAATTTGCATATTCATTTATCAGTTGCCTTCTCCAGTACTGCATATGTATTGTGATAGGAGTCTGACATTCCTGTCCTGATCACAGCTTTCAATGTCTTCTTTGCTCTGTCCAGTCATCTGTGATTTGTCTTTCTCTCCATATTGCTCTGAGTACTCTCAGGAGCCATTTCTCCCGCAGATCTCACCTAGCATCTTCATTATATCTACTGTGACCTCATCAGAACCTGCTGAATTCCCTTATTTTATTTTTGTTAGTGCTACTCTCACTTTTTCTGTGGTGGGCTCCTCCTCCCCCTTTCATTGTAGGCTGTGTCTGGGGCAGTTCAACTCATCACCAATGAGCAGGTCTTTAATGCCCTCGCAAAGGCAAAAAGTACAGCCTCCATGGGACCCAATAACATCCTTGGCTGTGTCCTACATGAACTCAAGCATGAGCTCTCAGCTCCATTAGACACCCTATTCAACCAAAGCCTGAGCACCGGCTTCATCCCCGCTGAATGGAGGACAGCCACTGTCATACCTCTACACAAAGGTGGAGTGTCAACTGACCCTAGCAATTATAGGCCCATCAGCCTAAATAGTCTGATCTGCAAGGCCATGGAATGTATTATCATGGACCTTATAAACAAGAACATTGGCGACCTCCAAATGCTTGGCCACACACAGTTTGGTTTTGTCAAAGGAAGATCATGCCTGTTAAACTTGACTGACTTCTTTGAAACAGTCACCAAAGCCATGGATGAGGAAAAGACAGTGCACACTGCCTACCTTGACCTAGTCAAAGCCTTTGACACTATTCCCCATTTGGGCATAATAGATAAACTCTCACAGCTAAGCATCAACCCGTATGTTACCAGATGGGTAGCTAACTGACTCACTGATAGAACCCACTCAGTCAAAGTAGGGGAAGCCACCTCTAGTAGTAGACCTGTAATGAGCAGTGTACCCCAAGCATCGGTCTGGGGGCCTCTACTGTTTGGGATATACTTTTCTGAGGTGCAAGCCAAAACCAGTGGTCTGTGGCTGGCCAAGTTTGTAGATGACTGCAAGCTGGGTGCTGTCTTAAATTCCCCTAGTGATGTGAACATCCTCCAAGAGAGCCTTACCCAAACTAATGACTGGTGCCAGAAGCATGGCCTCAAACTAAATGCCAATAAATGCATCATTATCCCCTTTTGGGAAAATGTCATCTCCACTAATTATCACATTAATGTACTAAGCATGCAGTCACTCGTGAGGGACTTGGGCACCCAGGTTGATAGCAACCTAACTTTTGACCACCACATTGCCTCCATTGTATGAAAGGCTTTCTACATGGCCCACCTCATAAATAAAGGTATTTCATCCAGGAACACGGAGGTCATAACATCCCTGTACTCCTCCCTTATCAGACCCATTATCGAGTACAATGCTTCTTCAGCATGTACCTTGCCAAGCACATGCAGCAGTTGGAGAGACCACAGAGGTTCCTGTCCAGGAAAATTCAGGGTCTCAAACATCTATCCTATATAGGTAGGCTAAAAGCCCTGTTCCTCTACTCAGTCTCATACAGACTGCTCAGAGGTGACCTGTGTCTGGCATACAAGGCCATTTCAGACCCAGCCTTGATGGAGTTGCTGCATATCCATAAGACAAACTCCACTCATGCAACCAGCACACAAGGCCTTAACCTAGTCTGTTACATAAACAGAACATGTTGGTGGGATAGATTTGTGTCCCAAAAACTCCTCTATCTGTGGAATAGATTCCCTCTCCATGTCAAGCTGAGTACCTCTCTAGCCCTCTTTAACAGGAACCTGGATGACTGGATGGGAAACAGAAAATATACCCCTGGGATCCCACCTGTGTCCCTGCTGGACAAGGGAAACAGGGGCTGCCTTTGAGGGAACATGGGCGAAATTCTTGACTAGGCTTATAAGGGCGTCCGGGCCAATGCCTAGTATCATGCTATGAACCTGTAAACCTATGACCATCTTCATCATATCTGTTTTCACCTCATTGGTGTCTGCTGAATTCCCTTATTTCATTTTCATTAGTGCTGTTCTTACTTTTTCTGTGGTGGGTTCCTCCTCTCCTTTCTTTGTAGGCTGTGTCTGGGGCAGTTCAACTTCTATGGGGTTTTGTTCATTCATAAGCTGCTAGATGTACCCCTTCCATCGGCCTTGGATCTCCTGTGGACTGATGAGCAGACTGCTATTGGCATCCCTTATAAATTATGTCTAATGACTATTTTATTTATCTTTCTGTGTTTGCCTTGCAACCTGACAGATAAATATTCAGTAGTACTATTAATAAATATTCAGTAGTACTATTAATAAATATTCAGTAGTACTATTAATAAATATTCAGTAGTACTATTAATAAATATTCAGTAGTACTATTAATAAATATTCAGTAGTACTATATTACTGGCATCTGTTGAGATCTTCTCTTTTTTCTTGCTTGTGTGCCTTTCAGCAGACCATCTAGTTTTATACTTGTCATTATGTAAGAATTATTATCCTGCTACAACACCCACACAGTCAGCAAAGTGGGCTAACTTAGTGTCCCAGGTAAAATTCTTTGAAGCTGGGTCCATCACTACTAAGGGAAATTTCCAGAGGAGATGATGTTGTAGGCAAACTTTTGGAACTGGAGACTAGAATGATTATTAAATTCAACACTTTGGGTTGAATTAGCCTTTGGCAGAATATATATATTATTATAATATTTAATATATTTATATTAATATTTATATTTATTATATATATATTTATATTTATATATTTTATTTATTTATTTTATTATTTATATATTAATATAATATTATTTTCTTTTTTTTTTTTTTTTTTTTTGATTTTGTTTGTTTGAATTTGAAATGATGAAAAGTCTGTTAAAAACATCTGAATATATATATATATTCTGTTTTTGAGAAAAGTTAAAAAAATTTTTTTTTTTAGAGAAATGAGATTGCATCAATTAATTAATTGATTGAATTTTAAAATATATATAAAGTTGATGCTTGAAATCTATTGAGCTGTGATCCTTGAAAGCTAGGCGCCGAGGTACCAGATCGTTCATTAAATTTTTTTACATATGCTGTATGCCTGACATTTTTTTTTCGTTATACCCTAATTGGGCAGATCTAATGACACTACAAACATCATTGCATGTCGCATCAGTTTGTTTAGCCTCTCCCCATGCTGAATTCAGTAGCAATCTGCTGTATAATTACAGCACCACCATCTTCACTGGGAGAGTATCAGATTTTTAGCAAAAAAACACCATACTTCCTGGAATGGACCAATCAACAATTGCTACTGTTTCCCATCATTCCCTAAATCAACCACACTTCCTGGAAGGGACCAATCAACAATTGCTGCTCTTTCCCATCATTCCCTAAATCCACCACACTTCCTGGAATAGGCCAACCAACAAATGTTGCGCTTTCCCATCATTCCCTAACTGGCTCTTCAAACATCTAAGCAAGTAATCACAACGGAATATAGCCAGGGCACCAACTCTCTATGCCACGAATCAAGGATTTTAACACTTTATCCACTGATTACAGTAGCTTGGAATATTTTGTTTTTCCATTAACAGCTTAGATGATATTACCTCTTTGTCCTCATGTCTACCAAAAATGTTGCCTTTATTGTGGTGTGCATCTCTGTATGTGTCCTCTACCTTTTGCACATCCCTGAAGTTTGTACTAACATACATACTGTAATGTTTCTTGAATGCAAATTGTATTTTTTTAATATGAGACTATTTTGTAATCTTGGAGATCTTCCACTTTGGTTTCCACAGAAAATGTAAATTGTTCCTGAGTGTGAATCTGATTTTTTAATTATTAACTTCTTTGTAATCTGGAGCTTTTCTACTCAGGTCTCCACTGAAAATGGGCTACTGGCCCAGTTGGACCAACCCATTTAACAAATGTCAATAAATAAAATAAATAAAAAATGAATATGAGGTAATATTTCACTAGGCCTTAGATATAAGAACATGTTGTTTTACTAACTGGCAAGAGTGCACAACCTTGTGAATGCGTTATTTATGTCTGCCAAACAGTGTGTTTTCTCAGATGAATGTGGGAGGTTGGCAGATAAAGTTCTGCAAATGAGGAGAACATGGTAATCCACTGGAAAAAATGATTTTATGTTATCAAGTTTAGTCTTAGACATAAGCTAAGCAAGTTACAATGTGGGGAATCATTATAAAGGTGCTTCTGATTTTTTTTTTACAATTTTATTACGATGGCATGTATGAAAGTCTCCGTGAACAATTAGTTGCACATATATATATATATATATATATATATATATATATATATATATGTTTACCTGTAGTTTGTGAACATGGACATACATATTTTGGTCTACTGACTGCATTTAGTATGCATACTGACAGGTTTCTTATCAATTTCACTTGTTAGATAACCTTATTTTTTGCCAGTACCTGCCAAATAGAACCTGCGTCACTTCCCATACCTTCTTACTATGTTCTCATTTCTTTATCCCCTCATTAGTAATTTCCTACAATAAGTTTATTCATCTGAAGGAGTCTGTACTTTGAGATCCATTTATTCACTTAGTTGTTGTTGTGTTGTGTCTTTTGGCTTTTTCCATTTAGGGGTCGCCACAGTGGAACTCCGGTCCGCTAATGATTGGCAGTAGATTTTTACGTGCCGAGTTGCTGGCCCTGGCGCACAACCTTCAACGAAGGTACACCCATTCACGCATGTCTCCACACAGAAGATGCTCTAGCTGAGAATCGAACAGGACATGTTTTACTGTGACGCGGCAATGCTACTGCAGCACCACCACCGCAGTATTTATTCACTTAGTTAAAATGTTCTTTTTATTCAGCTGAAAGTTTCTTACCTCAAGAAATGATAACAAATTTAATCCTGTATTTTAATTGAGACAGGAATGTTAGCATTCAATTACAGCTGTCATTTGGTATCAATCTGACCTCACATTTCCAATACAAATTGTAGGGTATCCCACATAATAAACACTTGTCAATTCATTGCACCCACTCCAGAAATGATTGCACTCAGTACCTTATTTAATTTATCAATTAGAATCCTTATAGTGTTAAACTTAACAGCAATACTATAGAAAACTGTAAAAAAATGATCAGAACGAGATTGTATAAATCATACCAAGACTATCTAATCCAACTACATTAAAAGTAGTGATTACAGTAACAGCGATAAAGCAATTGGAAGTGAGATCTTTAGAAAAGTGTAGGAGCAAACTATATAGGAAAAAATGGGGATTGTGGGAATAATACATATGGGAGAGGAATGAGGTTTAATAGAAGCAGGACTTGAATGAGCTATGTAATCTTTCACTGACAATGACTGGGTAGATTATAAGTGATGTTTAATGTTTGCAACATGGAGTGTGTCAGTATGGTTTGTTTTCATTTATATAAATATATGATTGTCTATGTCATAAGTGATGGTTTAATAAAGATGCTTCCTGTTTAAAAGGGCACAAATTGAATCAATTATGTAATACGGTTTAGATGATATGATATATAGCAATATATCTGAAGTATAATGTTTGTAAACATGAACTTGTTAAAACAGTTTAATTACTTTTATATACATGTATGACAGCATATGTAGTAAGTGATGGTTTAAGAAAGATGTTTCCTGTTTTAACAAAAGGGGTAAGAATCGAGTAATTTATGTAATGTTGCTTGTAGTGGTTGGGATAGCCTTGAAATGTTGCTGTTGAAATACCAAGGCTCTTAATGTGTTAATTGTATAAGATTACCCTGATGATTCAATGTATTCCTAAAGTATGTGATATTGAATTTCTTCCTTTATGTGTATATATTGTAAATATGTTGAACTGATAAAAAATTACAAAAAAAAGAATCCTTATGGTATCACTTGATTAGAAGGTCAAATCTGGAAAAGACTGTGCAGAGAATATGAAGGAAGAATCTATAACAACTACAAGGCTGTGCCTATCTCAGTTTCAGTGCAGTAGCAGACTCAATGTCTGGAACTAATCTCAGTGTGTGCATGTGTCAGCTACTTGGGCAGGGACACTGGTTGGACACAGAGGGTGCTGGAGGTCTTAGCTTGGCCACTCAGCTGAGGTCTCAAATCTATAGCTGTGCCAGTGGAGAGTCTTACTGGGGATGTGGAGAAAGAAGGAGAAACCATCCCCAGACTGACTGTGATCTCTGTGTGCTCTTAAGGGAAATTGCACATCACTGTGTATACTTGTCATCCTCCCAGTATCCACATTCCTCACTGTTGCCAGTGGTGAGGATTGAGGCTCCTTGATTACTGGGCCAGTGCAGGGGTATCACATATTAATTGGTGGGCAGTGGAGGGATATCCACATCACATATTAACTGTCTTGCAGTGGTGTGAATATTGAATTGCTATAGCCTGTAAACAGTGGTCACCGCAGGTGTTTGTAGTCTCAGTCAGCCACACAATGAACGAGTTTCATATCACAATTGTTTTATTTTATTTTATTTTTTTGTTAGCTTAGTTAGTCAGGAAGAGCAGGCAAGTATGCCAGCACAGGAGTATGGCAAGCTAACAAGGAGCCAGTTGGCTGAGTTGTACCAGGCTAAAGGACTGGTGCATGTCAACCTGACTATAGCAAAAATTATTGCAGCTTTAGTCACAGCCGCATCACAGAATAGCAATCCAGAGACCAATCAGACTGGCCTTGGGAATGTACAAATCTGAGAAAATGGACAGTTCAACCTTTCCACAGAGGAATTAAAAATCCATCTGGAGTTAAAGAGACTTGAACTGGAGGCTAAATGTTTGGAAATAAAATCAGCAGAGAGACTGAGATGCCTGGAGGCTGAAGAAAATGAGAAGATGAGATGCCTGGAGGTTCCCTGGCTTACGCCACCCAAAAAAGTTATTTTTCTGTTCCACTGTTGAGCAGAGACATAGAAGTGATCTCCGGGGTGTATTTCCTATTTCCCATTTTTCTTGAAGAGTGTTAATGAAGAACTTTGCTTGACATTGATGGGTAGCCTGTTACAGAGTACAGGAAGTCTCTGGGACAGGAATCTATCCCTCCAGCATGTCCTGTTTATTGTGGTGACAAGATTTAGGTATTTTTTTAGGTGCAGCATAGGGTCTATATTATATCATCGAACGCTTAAAAAAGTGAACGCTGATTGATTGACCTAATTTAAGTGAAAGCTTACAATCGCGAACTGTCAGATCAGCGATTTTTTTTCCCAGGGAAAAAAATCGCTGATCCAAAACACATACACACAACACAAGCACACCAAACAAACAGAAATCCACACACATACACCTAAAATCTGATACCTAACCCTACACTAAACTATGCACACACCAGTAACTACCCACTTACCTTAATCCAAACCCTAACCCTAAGGTCCGTCACTATCACACACTCACCTCACTGCTCCCTAACCCTAACTCACTTAAATCCGCCCTAACCCTCATGTCCATTCAGTCGCACACGCACCTAACCCAAGCCCTAACCCTAACTCACCTAAATCACCCTAACACTCACATCCACACAATCGCACACTTACCTGAATCCGACCGGTAACTTTCCACCATAACAGTGAAAATACCAAAGCAACAGAAACGAACAACCAAATTCTTTCCCTAGGAAAAAATTTGAGTTTCTGCTGCTTCGATATTTTGCAGTTTCGTGAAAATAAGTTCGATCAATCAGTGTTCGCTTTTTTAAGCATTCGAGGATATAATATAGACCCACAACATATCCAACAGCTCTGGGTTTGACATAGCTTTATATGTTAGGCAGAGATCACCTCGGAGTAGACGATATGCTATGGAGTAAAGCTGCAGTTTTTTGAGGCGGTCAGTGTAGGGCATTTGCTTGAGGCCAGTAATCCTCTTTGTGAGGTACTTCTGTGGCCTTTCCAGCTGTGTGGTACATTCCAAAAGTGGCGTTGTACTCTATAATTGGGTCTAATGAGTGTCGAGCAGAGGGGAACAATGACCTCTTTTTTCCTGGATGAGAACCCTTTTATGATGAGGTGTGCCATGTAGAAGGACTTCCTGACTACTGTGACGATGTGACTTTCAAAGCAGATACTACTGTCCACCTGGGTCTCAAGGTTTCTTATCACACATTTGGTGTTAAGTAGATTGCTGCCTAAGTGTAGTTCATGAGTACAGAGTTTTTACCAAAGGGGATGACACTGCACTTTTTGGCATTGAGCCTGAGGCCATGGCTCTGACACCAGTCATCTGTCTCAGCGAGGCCCTTCTGTAGGATATTCACATCATTTGAGGACTTGACTATGGCCCCTAGTTTGCAGTCATCTGCAAACTTCTTTAGCCACAGGCCTTCTGTGTTAGCCTGTACTTCAGAGAAGTAGATACCAAACAGGAGAGGTCCCAGGATGGAACCCTGTGGTACTCCACTTGTCACTGCTTTGAGGTCAGATTTGGAGTCTGCAACTTTTACAGTGTGGGTTCTGTCAGTGAGCCAGTTGGCAACCCATCTTGTGATGTAGGGATTTATACCTAGTTTGGTGAGTTTAGCTATAATTCCAGAATGGGGGATGGTGTCAAAAGCCTTGGCGAAGTCAAGATAGGCTGTGTGAACCACTTTACTCTCATCTACAGCTTTGGTGACTGCCTCAAAGAAGTCGATCAGGTTCAGGAGGCATGATCTGCCTTTCACAAACCAGAACTGGGTGGGATCCGGAGTTTGGAGGTTATCAATGTCTTTGTTTACGAGTTCCATGATGATACGTTCCATGGCCTTGCAGACCAGGCTCATCAGGCTAATAGGTCGATAGTTCCAGGGATCAGTGGTGGCTCCCCCTTTGTGCAGTGGGATAACTGTTGCTGTGCACCATTCAGTGAGCACAAAGCCTGATGCGAGGCTATTACTGAACATGGTGCTTAAGTGGGGAGCCAGTTCGTTCTGAAGTTCATGTAAAATGCAGCCTGGGATGTTGTCCGGTCCCATAGATGCTGTGTTTTTGGCTTTAGAAAGTGCAGCTTCTACCTGCGTATTTGTGATTACAGGGACTCTGCATTCTTCCTGTATAGATATGGGCCCTTTGGGGGGTGGGGGTAAAGTTAGCAGTGAACCTATCTGCCAGGATGTTGGCAATATCAGTTGGTTCTATAATTTTCGTGCCATTGTGCTGTAACTCAGAGAAGATCTGGGTGTTGCCATTTAGATTCTTGACATAGCTATAGAATGCTTTGTGGTTGTCCTTAGAATTAGTGGTGATTTTGTTTTCGTAGCTAGCTTTGGAGGATCTTATAAGGGATCTCATCTAACTAAGGCTGACCAGGAAGCTCCTCCACTCATGGGATTTTACTCTCTTTTGCAACAGTTTCTTCCTTCTGTTGTACAGTTTGTTTATGGCAGGTGACAACCAGATTGGCTTCCTTTTTTTGGAGGATAGCATCTTGGTTCTGTTTGGGATAGCATGATCCATGCACTCGTGTAAGTGCTTATAGAGTGCATTTGTGTAGGATTCAGCAGTTGTAACTGTATTGTCCATCTGTATGGGTGTCATGAAGTTCACCACTTCTGTCTTAAGAAGCATGAAGTTGGCTTTGGAGAAATCTTTTACTGTGGTTTCCTTAATGGGGGGTGGGGGCGGGATGTGGATATCATGGGTGGTTAGCTTATGGTTGCATGGGACCAAAGAGGAGTTGACTTCAGGTGTGGAACACCGGTCACTCATGTTGGTAATGACTATGTCTAGGATATTGTTGCCCCTGGTGAGGGTGTGGATAAGTAGATCCAGGGCATTGGAGTTTATGAATTCCAGAAAGTGTTGAGCTAAGGAGTTGGTACATGAGTAGTTTTCCCAGTTAATGGTAGGGTAGTTAAAGTCGCCCATTATTAGGGTGTTTGGTTGAACCCTAATATTTTCCAGTACATCAAGAAAAGAGGAGTGGGAATCCTGGGGCATGGTGGGGGATCTGTAGCAAGCTACAATTTGGATTGCAGTTTTTCCCAGAGTTAGTTGCACTTGGATAACCTCAGATACATTATGCTGAGCAACTTGCCTGGAGATGTGGATATTCTTAATGAATATGAACACACCTCCGCCTTCGGTGTTTTGGTCCAGGTTACATGGCCGAAAAGTGTGGTATGAGCATATTTCATTCATATGTTTGAAAGGGTATGTAAATAGTAGTGTCTATATTACATAATCGTAAAATTAAAATAGTGAACGCTATTTCATCGTACCGATAATGTCTAAACCACAAACTATCAAACACACGGAACAGCAAATTTTTTCCCAGGGAAAAAATTCACTGCTCCGCAAAAAAAAAACAAAAAAAACCCACTTAAACACAAAGATAAGTGGGGGGCTTCGCCCCCACACCCCTGATGTGGGAGGCTGTGCGCCCCACACACCCCTACTTAAATATACCAACTCTGAGATCGCACCATAGTGGAGGAAAGACAGCCCATTGAATTATTTCTCTGGGAAAAAAATTGATGTTCCATGTCTTCACTCTTTTGCCATTTTGACAGTATTGGATTGACTAAATAGCTTTCACTATTTAGTCCATTCGATATGCTAATATAGACCCAAACAGTATAATGTTGACCAAGAGATCTGAGTATGGTTCCTGACCACCTTACTCTATAGTGAAGCTGTAACTGCTATTTCTAAATTGTCTGATACTGATTGCTTAAATTATAATACTGTAAAAAATTGTCTGTTAGAATGTTGTAAGTTAACACCTGAGGCTTATAGGAAAAAGTTGTGTGAGCATAGATGCAAAGCAGATGAAAGTATGAGTGAATATATTGCTGAACTAAGGACTTATTTTCATAGGTGGTTGAGTGGGTGTCAGGTCACCACTTTTGAAGGGCTGGCAGACCTTTTGGTGAGGGAACAAGCCCTTAGCACTTTGCCTGAGGACATGAGAGTCTGGTTAGCGGATAGAGAATGTAACACAGCAGATGAGTTGGGGAAAAAGGGAGACCTATAGCTAGCAAGCAGGGCACCATTGCACAGGAAAGGGATAGCCAGTGCTGCTCATGGGTCTAAGGGAACCCATTGTGGGTAGCCCAGACTGCCCCAACAGAGTCCGCCAGTAGCAGGGGAAGCCACTAGTCCAGGTACATGTCCAGGACCAAGGGTTAAATGTTTTAAATGCAACCAGTGGAGCCATGTAGCATATATATATATATATATATATATATATATATATATATATATATATATATATATATATATATATATATATATAATATATATATATACATATACATATATCTATGTCCATGGGGGCAAGGTGGGAGAGCCAGTAAGCGGGAATGACAGAATGCCAGCAGTATGTTATCTGTAGACAACAAGTGCACCAAACTAATACAAGAGGTTATATCCTATCTTAATAAATGGGCAACAGGCCACAGCTAAGAGAGACACAGCCTCTGACCTAACCATTGTGAGGCCTGCAATGGTTAAAGAGGAGCACTACTTGCTTGGGCAGTCTACTCCAGTCAGAGCTTTAGGAGGGATTCCATTTCAAATACCTTTGGCTATGGTTCGCCTTGACTGGAAGGGTGGAAAAGGAAGCAAGCAAGTAGGTGTGTTTGAGGATATCCCTACAGATGTCCTGACAGGGAATGGTTCTGATAATGCAGTACTTTGTGTGCATGCAGTTACATGCAGTCAGGCTTGGAAACAAGCATGTGGGTCTAGTAGCCTAGGCGAGACCCAGACAGGCCGCAGAATTGAAGCCAGGACTGGTGTAGTGGTCACTTCAGAGAGGGAGCTACCTGCAGCAGTGAGACTGAAGACGAGCCACAGCTGCATACAGGTACTGATGTTCCCTTGGATAGAGTAGGCAGAGGTGAATATTAGTACCCAGGCTGACAGTGAGGCACCGCTGTCAGAGAATACCAGACTTCCTGTGGAAGGAGAGTGGGGAAGGATTGCAAAGAAAGAGTTGAGAAAGGCTCAGCTCTCAGACTCTACACTGCAAGGCCAGAGGGAGGTAGCTAGTGAGGCACCTGATTCTCAAAGGAAGAAGGAATCTGTATACTGGGATAAAGGGAAACTGTACAGAGAGTGGACCCCTGAGGGAGGGCTAGAAGCTAAGAGAATACAGCAGTTGGTAGTGCCCAGAGCCTACTGTCTGGTACCTCTAGCCATAGCCCATGATATTCCCTTTGCCAGTCATATGGGCACAAAACATACAAAGAGACATATTATGCACAACTTTTATTGGCCTGGGATTTCCACAGATGTAACAGGGTACTGCAATACCTGTGAGCAGTGCCAAAAGGGAGGCAAGGCAGGAGACAAGGTGAAAGCTCCTTTGATGCCTTTGCCTGTGATTGAGGTGCCATTTCAGAGGGTAGCTATGGATATTGTGGAGCCTCTGAGTAACCCAAGATCTACAGGGAAAAAGTATATCCTAGTGGTAGCATATTATGCTACCAGATACCCTGAGGCGGTGGCTCTGTCTTCTAGTGAGGCTGAAAAGGTTGCAAATGCTTTGTTAGAGATTTTCAGCTAGGTAGGTTTCCCAAAAGAAATATTGCCTGACAGATGTGCCAATTTTATGTCAGACCAACTGGCTTGTCTGTGGAAGCACTGTGGGGTGAAGCACCTAAAGACCACCCACTACCATCCATTGACTAATGGTCTTGTTGAGAGGTTAAACTCTACACTCAAGACCATGTTACGGGCATTTGCAAACCAGTTCAAGAGGGAGTGGGACAAATATTTGCCCCATCTATTGTTTGTTTGCAGAGAGGTGCCCCAGGAATCCACAGGTTTTTCACCCTTCGAGTTGCTGTATGGGTATAGGTTGAGGGAACCTCTAGATTTGATTCATAATGAGTGGAAGGCTGAGTGTGAATACCACAAGGAGTCTGTGGTGGCATATGTCCTATACCTCTCGACAAGGCTCAGGGAACTCATGGGCTTGGCCCAGAAGAACCTGGCAGAAGCCTAACAGCAGAAAAAGGTCTGGTGTGACAGGAATGCTTGAGCTAGAGAGTATGCTGTGGGGCAGCAGGTAATGGTTCTCATTCCTGTCAGACACAACAAGCTGCAGGCAGCTTGGGAGGGACACTTCAAAGTGGTAAGGAAGGTCAGTGATGTTAACTACATGGTAGAACTGCTAGGAAGGAGGCAGGGGCATTAACTGTACCATGTTAACACCATGAAACCTTACCATGATAGGGAGGCTCTGATGCTAAGTATTTGCAGTACAAGGTAGGATAAGTCTGAGGGGGATCTATGGCTACAGGGAGCCATCCAAATCCCAAATTACAATGGTGGAGCCTAGCATTGCAGACATATAATGGGACAGTGCAGCACTGTACTGGGGTCAGCAATACAAAGGCACCTGGAATATCAAGACAGGGAATGTGGTAAGGTATTCCCAGATAGGCTCACTCTCTCAAGCAACATTTCTCAAAGGTCACTTGAAAAACTAGCTTGAGTTTTCGGGGGGTGGGAAATACTGCCAGCCCACCTAGCTGGAACTTTGTAAATAAATAAATGTCATTTGTGAATATTAATATGATTTATATAGAAATGCAACAGAAGGAGATACTGCCAGCCCCGCTATCTGAAATTTTGTAAATAGTTATATGTCATTTGTGAATATCAGCATGATGCAATTGCTTGTGTTACCACTATATTAGAACAGTATGTTAGGTGTATATTAAACTGCTGATACAAAAGTATGCGTTGAACAGGGATTGTACAGTACTGAGCTTCTAGGATGTATCCACAGTGTACCCTACTGGAACATAGAAGATTAACTTGCAAAACTTAAGGATAGTTGAGGCTAAGTTACTTTATAGCTGGGCCATAAACAAAAGATGTTATCTGTCAGTTTCAGTGCAGTAGCAGGCACAATGTCTACAACTAGAAGTTGTTTGTATTGTCTTTACATGTGGAGGAACGTATATTATTTTACGACTGCCACCATTTCACAAAAGATCTATGAATGTCCTTGTTTATGTGTTTCTACAGGGAGATGTTAAATGCTAGTAGTTTCTAACATTGGGGGTTTAGCTTGGGAACTAAGGTGAGATGACAAAAGTGATGAAATGTTGTAAGTATCCCAGCAGCAATATTTGATATTAATTTAAGAAGTCTCTGAGAGAGAGGGCATTTTGTATTTTGTCTTTGTCCTGGAAACATCCACTCACCACTTCTGCCTGCTAATTTTTCTGTAAGTAAGTTTTTAGGGCATAGTAACTGTTTTAGATTCAGATAGGAATATAGTAAAGTACAGCTTAGATGTTTTCTTTATTTATTTGAGACTGTCCTGCAACGTTGTTTTAAATATTTCCTGTGATTTTGAACTTTGATGTAACTGATTATTTACTGAGTATTATCTTGGTCTTTTATTATTTATTATTAACTATATTTATACCTTTCAATTGTGGCTGATCTGTTAAGAGATATTTAAGCTCTTAGAGTACTTGCATATCTATTTGGTGACACTGTACAGGCAACTCCTAATAGCCTGGTGCTTGGTCAAACTGCCATTTGTATTAATAGTAACATTACAAAGTAGGACTGGACACCCTTTGTTAAGGGTCTTAAAGTAGCTGATAAAGAGTGGCTGGTGGCAGTCAGAACTACCTTATATTCTGGGAAGAAGGGAGCATAACTAGTAAACCTGTGCCTTTCCCAGGTGTGTGTGTGTGTGTGTGTGTGTGTGTGTGTGTGTGTGTGTGTGTGTGTGTGTGTGTGTGTGTGTGTGTGTGTATAAATCAAATCTCAAAGAGTGTGTGTGTCAGCTACTTGGACAGGGACACAAAGCTCTGGTTGGACAGATAGGGGTACTGGGGATCTTGGTTTGGCCACTCAGCTGAGATCTCAACCCTATAGCTGTGCCAGTGGAGAGTCTTATTGGGGATCTTGAGAAAGAGTGAGAAACCAGCCCCAGACTGAATGTGATCTTGTGTGCTCGAGGGAAATTTCACTTTACTGTTTGTGTACTTGTCATCCTCCCAGTGTGCACGTTCTCCACGGTTGCCAGTGGTGAGGATTGAGGCTCCTTGATTACTGGGCCAGTGCAGGGGCATCACAGCTAATGGTAATTTGTTAATACAGTTTGATTACTATTATATTAATGTAAATTTGCCTATGTCACAAATGATAATCCAGTAAAGGTGTTTAAAAAAAAAGACTTGTAGTGGTTGGGATAGCCTTGAAATGTTGTTATTGAAATACCAAGACTCTTAATGTGTTAATTGCATAAGATTACCCTGATGATTCAATGTATTCCTAACATTTTATAATAGTATGTGATGAATGTCTTCATTTCTGTGTATAGATTGTAAATATGTTGAACTGATAAAAAAATTCTTACAAAAAAAAAGAATCCTAATAATATCACTTGATTAAAAGGTCAAATCTGGAAAAGAATGTACTGAGAATATGAAGGAAGAATATATAACAACTACAAGGCTGTGCCTATCTGATAACATTACATTTTATTCTCTAATATCAACAAGCGACAGTCAGTATGTTCTGGTTCAAAATGTTCTTTGTAGAAAAAGGGTGATCCACATATATGTGCTGATCTGATAAATTTATTTCATCTGTATCAGTATTATTTCATCCTAAACTGGTCATTTGCATTATGACAGTCAGATAAAATGTATATTTAAAATAAAAAATAATAATTCTGCAGCTGAAGCTGTTTTTTTCAGAGAGAAATTCCTTTTTTTTAATTTTCAGCAATATTGTTTCTCATTTTTTAGATGAAACATCAAACTGAATGCCAAACTCAATCAAAATAACATCCTGCAGACAAATTAATACATGTATCTGGGTTTGCTTACTTCTTCCGAGTAGAATCTGTACTTTACCTCTGGAAATAAAATGAGACAGGCTTGGTAGATTTTTTTTTTATCTGACTTGCTTTCAGTTTTCTTCATTCAATTGGCCATGGAAAACATTGCTACAAATTACTTTCCTGTGTCGGTGCACCCTTTTTCATGTTCTAAGGGAATTACATAGTTTTTTCAACCCACAAGAGCCAAAAAGCAGTTAAGTTCTAGTAATACTGTATTTTTGCTACTTAATATCTGCTTTGAATTTTTCCCTATGCCTGGTACTACAAATTTTCCCATAATGGTCACATATTTTCCTGATGCATAACTGCGTGTCCTGGATAACAGTGCAGTGCACCTCACAGTGTTGTAATACTTCTCTCTTCAAGACATTTAATGCTTCATGGGAACCTGATGTAGTCAGCAGTAAATGAACACCATATTAATTTCCTCAAAAGCATTTAGCACCAGACAGGGAATGATTCACACACACACATATACACATACACACACACACACACATATATATATATATATATATATATATATATATATATATATATATATATATATATATATACACATATATATGCTTTACTATTATTTCCTCAAAACAACTTTGTTCGAGTGTGCAGATGTCCAAACCACATGTTCGGAAATCAGAACACCAAACTAAAAAAATGTTGAAAGGCAGCATGTCAGTAAAGTCAAAATCTCGAACATGTGAACTTTGCTGACATGTCCGGTCACCAATACCTAACACATATGCAGGGGGGCAAGCCTCCCTGCATCCCTCATGCCCCCCACAACCCCCTACTTATATATACAAACTCTGAGATCGCACTACAGTGAGGGAAAGGGTACATTCCTGATCCCCACTATAGTGTGATCAGCATCACAATGTCGAACTTCACAACAGTGAATGCTTTATTGCATTCACTGTTGTAAGGTCTGACATTGTGGAATTTCATTCTTTCGGTGTGCGAAATGGCACTTCCACACATATGTAAATCGCACAAAGTGTGATCAAAAAAGATAATAGTAAACATATATATATATATATATATATATATATATATATATATATAAATCTCTCTCTGTTTATATATATATATATATATATATATATATATATATATATATATATATATGTAGGGAGAGAGAGAGAAAGAGAGAGAGAGATATATAAAATCTCTCTCTCTCTCTCTCTCTTATATATATATATATATATATAGAGAGAGAGAGAGAGATCTATCAATCTGTATAGATAGATCTAATATATACAGATATATAAATAGACATGTATTATATATAGAAAGATATGAAAGACCTGGCATTGGCTGCCATCGGTTTAATGAGAACCTCCAAGTGCATGGATGTGGGCTCTACAGAGCTGCCACTTGCTGTAACGGGTCCATATGGGGAGATCCTGCAGGCATTTGTGAGGCTTGGGGATCCCAAAAATTGAGGCTAAATTTGGGTGGGTGATGGCCAGGATTTCATATAACTTAGTTATTTCCCATAAGTTCCCTTTCACAGAGCACCTCTTAAGCATCATGAATGAAGCTATGTGCATTTTCAACAGCTGTTAGATCAGCCTTACTGCAACATTTTATATTATCCAGCATAATTTCTATTTTCCTGTTGTAAGCTTTTGTGTCATTCATCAGTTTGCCCCCAGTCTTATCAATATTCATAATTCTTCAATTGCTTCTCCCTCTCCTTTTGTGGAAAACATGTATATGAGAATGCCTTAAGTTACATTTTTCATAAACTTGTTGGATGTGATGAAGTCTAAAAGATGAAAATACTAATCCAAATAAACTTTCATTGAAGAAAACTGACTAAAGGCAGCTTTTTTTCTGAGATTTGTTAAAACTTCTACTGGTTTCTACTTTTGAAAGGGATGGAAAAGCTCACCAGGACTCTTCACCAACTTGCTGTGAGGGAAATGTTATCTTGTTTTTGCTTTCTTGTGTTTTGCATTGCTTTATTGCCGTCTTCTGTTTTGTGTATTGTGATTTATTTTTTTAAACTGTGTTTTACTTGCATTCTGCTTTTGCATTCTGCTTTTAAATGCATATCTGACGTAGCAAAGAGACCACAGCTGTGTCTCTTGTGAGTCACATAGAAATTAGAACAGGTCGATTAAGGTTAATAACCTGTGAACTGAGGGTGGAGCTAGGAACAAAACTTTCTATTTAAGGGGTAAAATAAAACATTTCAAAGCTTCACTGGAAAAGCTCAAACAGACTCTCACATCTTGCTGTGAGGAAAGGTTAGTTTGCTTTTGCTTTCTTGCATTTTGTATTGCTTTATTGCCTTCTTCTAGTTGTGTATTGTGATTTCTTTTCTTTACACTGTGTTTTACTTTTATTCTACTTTTAATTGGATATTTAAACTAGGAAAGAGACCATATCTGTGTCTCTTGTGAGTCACAAGTCACCTAAACAGGCATGTCCAAGGGTCAGCTTCTGGTGATTTCTCCTGTCCACCTGGTGAATCTGGGCATACTGGGGCAGTGTGGCAACTGCCTCATGTACACAGACAATCCCCTCCTCCTACCACCCAACACTACAACCTGTGAGAGATGCACTTACACAGCCAAACTGGAAGCAAAGCTCTCCGGCCAAGATTGTGCTAGACAGTCAAGAGGAGAAGGTTAACACCTGCATTACACCTCAAGCAACTCATAGCCCTTCAAAACCCACACCATCAATACCCACACATAGCAACACTAAACCCACATATGCGGAGGCCCTTAACATTGACCTGCCCAAGCAACAAGGACCTCCGAAGCCGAAACACACAAACACCAGTCACAACCAAAGTGACACATAGCTCACAACACCAGTGTGCCACCCAACAGCAGCCCCTAAGGCAAGACAATGTACCCAACACTTTAGTCATAGGTGACTCTATAGTCAGGCACACTGATGTCCCACTCACCAGGCTGAACAAGGAGAAAATTACAGTCAGCTGCCTGTCGGGTGCCAGGATCTGCCACATAATGCATGCACTCAAGTCACTCTACAACAAGTACAAATACGACTCTGTCATTGTCCATGCTGGAGTGAATGACTCGAGACATACCTCCCTAGACTACATGAAAAGAGACATGGAAGAGCTCTTGGATCATGTGACCCAGGCAGGTATGACCCTAGCCCTGAGTAGCATCCTGCCTTCACCCAGAATGATACCACAGTATAAGGACAAAATGATTGACTTCAACAATTGGCTAAGCTTCTGGTGTCATTCAAATGGGATCCAGTATTTGTTTGTCTGAGAAGACATGATTGACAAACCACGATGCTTTGCCAGAGATGGTCTGCACCTATCACCCCTGGGATTCAGGTTACTGGCTAAAGCTCTTGCCACACATATAGTGCATTTTTTTAGGCAAGGTTCAAAGGATAAAACCACCACCATAACAGATACAAGCATGCAAAATCTGAAGGTAATGCTACTCAATGCTAGACGTCTAAACCTCAAAATGCTCTCTCTTGAGGCACTCCTAAAAATGGAGAACATCGATATCTGTGCAGTAATTGAGACCTGGTTCAAGGCTCCAGAGAGCACCCCTGCAATACCAGGCTACAATTCTTACCACACTTTTTGGCCACAAAACCAAGACCGAAACACTAAAGGTGGAGGAGTGTCCATATTCACCAAGGATATTCACACCTCCTGGCTAGTTGCCCAACACAATGCATCTGAAATTCTCCAGGTGCAGCTAACACTAGGTAAGACTGCAATCCAAATTGTAGCTTGCTACAGATCCCCCACCATGCCCCAAGATTCTCACTACACCTTTCTAAACATACTGGAAAATATTAAGATACAGCCAAACACCCTAACACTGGGTGATTTAAACTACCCTGCCATTAATTGGGAAAACTACTCGGGTACCAACTCCTTTTCCCAACGGTTCTTGGAATTCATAAATTCCAACACCCTGGATCAACTAATCCATTGTCCCACCAGGGGCTCCAATATCCTAGACCTGGCCATTACCAACGTGGGAGATAGATGCTCCACACCAGTGGTCACCCCCTCATTGGTCAGGTCTGACCATAAGCAAATCACCTTTGACATCCACATCCCACCCCCACCCCCCAGTAAGGAAACCTCCTCAAAAAACTTCTCCAAAGCCAACTTCATGCTACTGAAGTCAGAAGTGACAAACTTCACAACACCCACGCAGATGGGATCTGGAAGTTTGACTGCAGAATCCTACACTAAGGCACTGTACGAGCATATCCACTTGTGCATGAATCGTGCCATCCCAAATAGAACCAAGATGCTCTTCTCCAAAAAAGGAAGCCAATCTGGTGGTCCCCTGCTATAAACAAACTATACAACAGAAGGAAGAAACTGTTGCAGAAAAGAGTAAAATCCCAGGATGCAAAAAACTCCCTCACCAGACTCAGTAAGAAGCTGAGATCCCTCATAAAATCCTCAAAAGCTAGTTACGAAAATAAAATTGCCAAAGATTCCAAAGACAACCACAAGGCATTCTATAGTTATGTCAAGAATCTAAATGGCAATGCTCAGATCTGTTCTGAGCTACAACAGAATGGCATTAAATATACTGATCCCAAGGATATTGCCAATATCCTGGCAGATCGATTTAGTGCCAACTTCAATCCCCTCTCACCCCCTAAAGGGCCCATCTCAATACCAAAAGATTGCCAAATTCCAATAATCATGGCCACACAGGTAGAAACCGCACTCTCTAAAGCTAAGAATACAGCATCCATGGGACCAGATGACATCCCAGGCTGTGTACTACATGAACTACAAAATGAACTGGCACCTCACCTAAGTGTCATGTTTAATCATAGCCTCACCTCAGGCTTCGTGCCCACTGAGTGGCGCACAGCTACAGTTATCCCGCTCCCCAAGGGAGGATCCGCCTTGGATCCCTGGAAATACCGTCCCATCAGTCTGACAAGCCTGATCTGCAAGGGCATGGAAAGCATTATCATGGAACTTATAAACAAAGACATTGGCAACCTTCACACACTGGACCCCACCCAGTTTGGGTTTGTGAAGGGCCGATCTTGTCTCCTGAACCTGATTGACTTCTTTGAATCAGTCTCCAGAGCTGTGGACCAGGGTAAGGTGGTCCACACAGCCTATCTGGACCTTGCCAAGGCCTTCAACACCATCACCCACTCTGGAATCATAGAAAAACTTACTAAGCTGGGCATAAGTCCCTACGTCACTCGATGGGTTGCCAACTGGCTTACTGACAGAACCCAGACTGTAAAAGTAGCCGACTCCAAATCCAGCTCCAGACAAGTGACAAGTGGAGTACCTCAGGGTTCAGTCCTGGGACAACTCTTGTTTGGCATCTACTTCTCTGAAATACAGGCCAACACTAAGGGACTCTGGCTAACAAAGTTTGCAGATGACTGCAAACTGGGAGCCATTATTGAATCCCCAAATGATGTGGATATTCTACAAAAGGGCCTTACAGAAACAGATACCTGGTGCCAGAGCCATGGGCTCAAGCTTAATGCCAAGAAATGTATAGTTATCCCCTTTGGAAAAAAACATGTACCCATGAATTACCACATAGGTGGCAGGACACTAAACATCGAAAGTGTGATGAGAGACTTAGGGACACAGGTGGACAGTGGTCTCACTTTCGATAACCACATCACCGCAACAGTCAGGAAATCCTTCTATGTGGCACACCTCATCTCTAAGGGCTTTTCATCCAGGAAAAAAAAGGTCATTGTCCCACTGTACTCATCCCTCACTAGACCCATTATAGAGTATAAAGCCCTGTTTGGTATGTACCTCACAAGACATCTGCAACAGCTGGAAAGGCCACAGAAATACCTCACTAAAAGAATCACAAGCCTAAAGCAGATGCCATATGCTGACTGTCTAAAAAAACTCCAGCTATACTCTGTGGCATATCGTCTACTCAGAGGCAATCTCTGCTTAACATACAAGGCCATGTCAAACCCTGAGCTGTTGGACATGCTCCACTTAAAGAAATCCCAATCCCTCAGTGCCACATGCTCCAGGGATCTAAACCTTGTCATCATAATGAACAAAACATGCTGAAGGGATAGGTTCCTGACCCAGAGACTCCCCATACTCTGGAATAGACTGCCCATATATGTCAAGCAGTGCACCTCATTGGCCCTCTTCAAAAGGAACCTTGATGATTGGATGGGAGATAGGAAATTCACCCCGGGGATCATGTCAGTTGCACTGCTAGACAGGGGTCCAGAGAAGTAAATATTGTGGGAAGAAATATCCAGGGAATTGTTATGGCTAGGCTTGCATAGGCCCTAGGGCCGATAGCCTTGTACCAACCTATGCACCTATGAACCTATGAACATAGAAGTTAAGTTTTTCTCCACCCTGGTGTTGTTGTGTTTTTAAACTCAGTTGTCTTTCTAGTTGCCTGTGGCTTATGTTAATTTGACCACATATCTCCTTCCCTCTCCTCTTTCATTGACTATTTTGAATAAACACAAAATTATCATTTTGTGAAATCACTCCCCTTCAGCTATTTAAATTTATTAGCCATCCCACTGTATTCCATAGAACCAGCATACAAAGTGCCCACCCCCTTCCAATCTATCTTGCTCTTTTACAATTAATAGCTGCCCACTTAGAAAGTAAAAGCTTAAGTTGCCCCCTCTTTCATATCTTAACTATTTAGTGCACACTGTAGCTCTTAGGATGTTCACAGGTTCATAGGTGTGTACTAGGCTAATGGCCCTGGAGCCTTTACAAGCCTAGCCCATAGGATTACCCTGGCATCGTGCCACCCAACCTTAGTTCCCAGTGCCTCTGTCGAGTAGAGCCACTGGAGTGATCCCCAGGTGAATTTTCTATTTCCCATCCACTCATCAAGATTTCTCTTGAAGACGCTAATGAGGTGCAAAGTTTGACATGTATAGGAAGTCTATTCCACAGCATGAACGTTTCTGGGTTATGAACCTGTCCCTCCAGCACATCCTGTTAATTGTGGTGATGAGGTTGAGGTCTCTGAAGCATGTGGTGTGGAGGGATTGGGATTTCTTTAGATGTAGCATTTCTAACAGAGCTGGGTCAGACATGGCTTTGTAAGTCAAGCAGAGATCACCTCTAAGTAGGCGATATGAGACAGAGAATAGTTGGAATTTTTTGAGTCTGTTCATATAGGACAAGAGTTTAAGGCCTAGGATCCTTTTTGTGAGGTACTTTTGTGGCCTCTCCAGTTGTTGCAGGTGTCTAGTGAGGTACATGCCAAATGGGGCATTGTACTTAATGATTGGCCTAATGAGGGAAGAGTAGAGGGAGACAATGACCTCTTTCTTCCTAGATGCAAAACCCTTAGTAATAAGATGTGCCACATAGAAGGACTTTCTGACCACAGTGGCAATGTGGTGGTCAAAAGAGAGGTTGCTGTCAACCTGTGTTCCCAGATCTCTTATAACACCTTCCATGTTCAGCGGACTACCATCGATGTGGTAATTCATGGGAACTGGGTTTTTCCCAAAGGGGATGATGACACATTTTTTGGCATTGAGCTTAATGCCATGGTTCTGGCACCAGTCATTGGTCTCAGTGAGGCCTTTCTGTAGAATGTCAGCATCACTTGGGGAGTTAATAATGGCTCCCAACTTGCAATCGTCTGCGAACGTTTAGTCAACCAGAGTCCCTTTGTGTTGGCCTGGACTTCTGAGAAGTAGATACCAAAGAGGAGAGGACCCAGGGACCGATCCCTGTGGGACTCCACTCTTGACTGGTCGGCAGTCTGACTTGGAGTCAGCTATTTCACATGGTGGGTTCTATCTGTGAGCCAGTTTGCAACCCACCTAGTGATAAAGGGGTTGATGCCTAGCTTAGGAAGTTTTTCTATGATTCCTGAGTGGGAAAATGTATCAAAGGCCTTGGCCAGATCAAGATAGGCTGTTTGAACCACCTTGCCTTCATCCACAGCTCTGGTGACTGACCCAAATATGTTAACCAAGTTAAGCAGGCATGATCTACACTTCAACAAAACCAAACTGTGTGGGATCCAGAGTTTGGATATTCCCTATATCCTTGTTTATTAGGTCCATAATGATATGTTCCATAGCTTTGCAGGCTAATGGTGTGATATTTCCCAGGGTCTGTAGTCGCTCCTCCTTTGTGGAGAGGGATGACTATAACAGTGCACCATTCGGTAGGGGCAAAGCCTGAGGTGAGGCTGTGATTGAACAGGGCACACAGGTGAGGTGCCATTTCACTCTGTAGTTCATGTAGAACACAGCCAGGGATATTGTCAGGTCCCATAGAAGCTGTATTCTTGGCCTTGGACAATGCTGTTTTAACCTGTGCAGCAGTAATACTGGGTGCCTGACAATGTACTGGTATTGTGATTGGTCCTTTGGGGGGGGGGTAAAGTTGTCACTGAATCTGTCGGCCAGTATATTGGCAATATCTGTTGGCTCAGTACAGGAGGTACCATTGTGCAGTAGCTCAGGGAAAATCTGGGTATTGCCATGGAGATTATTGACATAACTTAGAAGGCCTTGTGGCTGTCTTTACTATATGCTGCAATTCTGTTTTTATAGCTAGCTTTAGAGGATTTGATGAGGGATCTCAACTTTTTGTTGAGGCTGATAAAGGAGTTTTTCCAGTCTTGGGACTTCACCTTATTCTGCATCAGTTTCCTCTTTCTGTTGTAGAGTTTGTTTATGGCAGAGGACCAACAGATTGGCTTCCTTTTTTTGGAGGAGAGTGTCTTGGTTCTATTGGGTATGGCAATATCCATGCATTTGTGTACGTGTTCGTACAGTGCATTAGTGTATGATTTGCCGGTCATGCAACTATTCTCCATTTGCATGGGTGATGTGAAGTTAGCCACCTCTGTTTTTAGGAGCCCAAAGTTAGCTTTGGAGAAGTTTTTCATGGTGGTTACCTTTTTGGGGGGAGGTGATAGGGATGTGGATTTCCAAGGTGATTAGTTTGTGGTAGGATCTAACCAGGGAGGAGTTGACTAATGGTGTAGAGCAACGGTCACCCATGTTAATAATGACCAGGTCAAGGTCATTACTAACATGTTAAGCCATTTTTTCATCTTACCTTTAAAATCTGCAACATCTACTGCAAGACCTCCAATTATTGGAGTCTCCACATTCTGCCTCTTTATCTTGAGATTACTGCTTCTGTTTGCTCCTGATGACAGAAGGTGTATATGGGCATTATTTCCTGGGGACCACTGTTCACCAGAAAGCATAATAACTGCTTCATAGGTGTGAGTTTGGAATTTGTGCTTTTATTTTGCTCCTGGTGAAAGAAGAGCAGAGTGCATAGATTCCTGACTGTTTCTGGTTGGGAAGTGAGTGTTTGTGCTTGACCCTCCTGATTGGTCTGGTTGCAATTCAAGGCATCTATCAGGAAAAGGCTGAAAACCTACAGACCCTTGCAACATCTGGGACATGACTGTGGATCACCAAGCAGGCTGCGGCCTGCTTCTCATCTTGGGGTCGGTAACATCTGGGACATGACTGTGGATCACCAAACAGGCTGCGGCCTGCTTCTCATCTTGGGGTCGGTAACATCTGGGACATGACTGTGGATCACCAAACAGGCTGCGGCCTGCTTCTCATCTTGGGATCGGTACTATGGTTTTGCTTCTGGTGGAAGAAGAAGTGAAGCAGCATAGTATCCCAGCACAGTGAAGCTGCGATGAGACCAGCACTAGTAGTAGTCAGCCTGTAGCCATTCAGGTAACTAGTCTTTTCATCATTCTTGACAAACTAGTTCTTTGTTACTGCTTGATTTGCTTCTAACTTCAGAATATCTGCCTAAATACTTTATCCATAAATCATCAGGTTCTACTTATTAATTTCCCCTCAAGTGTTTGGCAGTGCCCTGTACAGCCACAGACACCTTGAGTGACATTTAACCTGTAAAAGCACCATTAATTAAAATGTCACCAATACCTAGCTGCACACAGGACAACTAGTTTGCAGTGACAAGCACTGTCTCCAGAGTTGCAAACTGGATACTCCTGGCATCCAAGGTTGGAGGGTGGCCTAATGGTTAAGGTGTTTGCCTTACAAGCACAAGGTGCAGGGTTTGAGTCTCACAAGGGATAATTGGCTAGGTTTAAAATGGCTCGCAAGGTCAGTTAGCTTAGTACTAACCTATCACTTTATATTCTTACTTCAACTATGTAATCAATTCAAAAGGGACCTTTTGCCATGGACATGAACTTTCGCACTATCTCTGTTACCAGCTCGGTGGATATTGTCATCCTGAAGGAATGTAGAAATTGTGTCCTGTTTACTGATAACCAATTAATTCTCAAGCAAACTGATATGGTATGTAAGAGATGTATTTACACAATTTCACTGGAGGTAGTGTTCTCACATAAAAGCACTTCTAATGTCAATAAGGTTGTTGGTAATACACATGCTGCACCCATCATACACAATTCAAAGCAGACACATAGATCTACGGATGTAGGACGTTTATTCGAGCAAACGTCCGAATCCATAATAACCGAACACACTTTAACGAAAGCGCTTTTATCGAAAAAGCGCTTTTGTTAAAGCGAGTTAAAAAAAAAAACACTACATTAACATTTTTGCAGGGGTGCTGTGCCCCCCACACACCCCCTACTTTAATATTCTCCCTCTGAGACTGCACTACAGTGGGGAAAAGGGAAATTTCCCTTACCCACACCATAGTACAGCCTCAGCAACAGGCATACTTACGCGAAAGTGCTTCTTCGGTGAAAAGCACTTTCGCATAAGTATGCCTGGCCGTTTGGGTTTTGGTCGTTTGCTCATTCGAGCAAACGTCTGGAACCCAGATATACACATGTTGAGGCACTTAAATGCAACTTTCCTAAACCCCAAAGATCTCCTAGATGAAGTACACATAACCAACACTCTCAGCAGCCCTGAATGTACTCTTTCAAAACAACACCAACACCAAGACATATGGTCATGTCTCATAGAGCCTCTACTTCTAAGCCCATAAGGCAAGCCACCACAAAATCCAGCATTCTGGTTATTGGAGACTCCATTGTGAAACACACTGATGTCCCTCTCACCAGGCTGAGTAAGAAGAAAGTCATGGTCATTTGCTTATCAGGGGCCAGGATCCACCACATGATGCATGCATTCAGGTCATTGGACCACAAGTACCATTATGATTCAGTCATAATCCAAATGGATGTAAATGACCTGAGACGTACCACCCTAGATGGTATGAAGAGACATCATGGAGCTCTCGGAATATGTGTCCCAGACTGGTATGAGCCTAGCATTGAGCAGCATTTTACCTTCTCCAAGGATGATGCCACAGTATGAACAAAAGATGAATGACTTTAATCATCGGCTTAGTTTCTGAAGTCATTCTGAGGGGATGCAAAGTTAGTCAACATGGAAGGAGATGGTCAATAGACCACTCTGCTTTGTCAGGGATGGTCTGCACCTCTCCACTCTAGGCTTTCAAATATTAGATAAAACATTGCCCTCTCCCATAGTGTCTTTTTGGGCAATGCCAGACAAAAAGTACTTCTGACATGGCAAATCAAAACCAAGAAAATCAAAAGGTGTTACTGCTCAATGCTAGGAGTCTAAACAAAAAGCTCCACTCCCTAGAAACTCTCTACAGCCTAGAGAATGCTGACGTTTGTGCAGTCACTGAGACATGGTTTAAAGTCGTGGGAAGCACACCAACAGTGCTAGGTTGTAATGCCTTCCACACATTTAGAACAGCTACTACACAAACAGGGACTAAAGGTGGAGGTGTCTCGATTTAAATCAGAAATAAATATACCTAAAGGCTGGTCAAACATGACAATGCACTTGATCTACTCCAAATCACCACAGGCAAAATCCAACACCACTACCTTGCAAGCTATAGGTTCCAATCTATGACCCAGGAAACCCATACCATGTATTTAAACATATTGGAAACACTCACCATCCAACTTAATGCCATATTCATGGGCGATTTTAATTGCCCCACTATTAACTAGGAATCATATATGACACTAAATGTACAGGCACAGAGATTTCTCAATTTTGTAAACACAAACTCCCTGAACCAGATTGGCAGTACACCAACCATGGCTGCAACCATACTGGATCTGAGACAACCCCTGGTGTAATGTCTTCTCTGTTAAGGTCAGGCCACAAAATGGTCTCCTTTGAATAAAAAATAAAACCGGGAACCCCGGCTACCCCTGGAATATTCAGGAACTACTCTAAGTTTAACTTCCTGCTATTAAGTGATAACCTGGCAAAATTTCAAGCCCCCATAAACCCTGATAATACTACTGCCAACACAGAACTGTTCACAGAAACCCTATACAAGCATGTTAATAGCTGCATAGAGGCAGCTGAACCCACCAGGAGGAAATACAAAACTAACTTTAAAAACAAACCGCCCTAGTGGAATCACAACACTGATAGGTTATATAACAGAAGGAAGAAAATCATGGCAAAAATTAGGAGATGCAGCACCCAGCAGGATAAAAGTGCTCTCATCAAATTAAACAACTCAGAGGACAAATAAAGTCTACCTCCTTCCAGTCCAGGGACAGCCACAAGGCATTCTTAGCTAAGTCCGCAACCTCAAAGGCAATGCACAATTATGTGTAGAGCTCATTGTTAATGGAACCACCTACATGAGCCTGAAGATATAGCAAACCTACTGGCTGACAAATTCAGTTCCACCTTTACCCCACTCTCCCCCGGAAGCTTCCCTCAGGAAATACAATCAAATATAACTCCACCTGCTATCACTAGGGAACAGATCTTTAATGTTGTCTCTAAGGCCAAGAGCACTGCATCAGTGGGCCAATACAATATCCCAGGATGCCTTCTAAACAGCAAGAAACATGACCTATCAGGCCTTCTGTAATTGCTATTTAACTGTAGCCTCCAAACAGACTTTGTGCCTCATGAATGGAGAACAATAACAAAGGTGGACCATCTACACACCCTGGAAATTGCAGACCCTGGAAACTACAGACCCTGGAAATTACAGACCCATACATCTCACCAGTCTCGTATGTAAATCCATGGAAAGAATTATCATGGAAATGATCAATAATGACAAAGGAAACCTTCAGACACTGGACCCAAATCCAATTTGGTTTCATCAAGGGCAGGTCATGCCTACTCAACCTGCTGGACTTATTTGAGAAGGTCACCAAAGTAATGAATAAGGGCAAAATGGTTCACAATGCCTATGTTGACCTGATCAAGATATTTGACACAATATCCTACTCGGGCATTGTTGAGGAACTTAAGAGGTTAGGTACAAACCTTTACGTCACCTGGTTGATAGCCAGCTGTTTGACAGACAGGACCCAAGAAGTTACAACTGGGGAGTCCATATCTACAAAGAGGCCAGTCCTGCAAACCCCAGTCCTGGGACCGTTCCTTTTTGGCATTTACCTCTCTGAAGTTAAGGCCAATGTCAATGGCCTCTGGCTGACTAAATCTGCAAATGATTGCAAATTATGAGCTATCATTGAATTGCCCACCCATATATATATTCCACAGGAAGTGCTGACATAGACAAACAACTGGTGTCAGAGCCATGGACTAAAACTAAATGTCATGAAATGCATAACAGTATTCTTTGGGAAGTCATTCACCCCTGGTGACTATCATATTGACAACATACCCCTACGAGTTGACCCAGTAGTGAGGGACTTGGGGACACACATAGGTAGTAATCTAGCTTTTGACCATCGTGTCTCTACAGTAGTGAGGAAATCATTCTATGTTGTGCAACTTATAAACAAAGATATGGCATCTAGGTCCAAGGAAGTCATTGTTCCACTGAATTCAGCATTTATCAGACCTATCACTGAGTGCAATGTTCCCTTTGGTATGTACCTAACCAGGCATATCCAACAAGTGGAATATCCACGCAGGTTCCTCACTAAAAAAATACAGGGCATAAGAAACACGCCCTATACAGACTGCCTCAAGGCCCTATGCCTGTATTCTCTCTCCTACAGGCTGTTGAGGGGAGATCTATGCCTAGCATACAAGACATTGTCAGATCCCACTCCGATGGACCTCATGCATATCCACAAAACAAACAGCACCAGAATTACCCATTCTAAAGACTTAAATCTTGCCTGTGATTTAGATAGGACCTTCTGGAGAGACAGGTGTGTATCCCAGAGACTACCCCTTCTCTGTAACAGGCTCCCCATTCGTGTGAAGCAGAGTTCCTCCCTAACCCAATTCAAGTGTAACTTGGACAATTGGATGTGGGACAGGAAATTCATTCCTGGTTTGGCACCTATGTCTCTAATGGACACTAGTAGCCTGTAAATTGTCAATCTCCCAGAATCTTGCTTGTAAATGTTTTACCTCACAAGCCCCTGCTTACACTTATAAAGGGTACCAGAAAGTACAGTTGTGTACACTTAGCATAAATGTAGATGTTTGAGTGTATTCACTGTTGCAGTTATTACATTTGGGTAATCTGCTGGCAGGTTGCCCTCAGTCGGCCTGAATAACAAAGTCTTGGGTCCTGCATTGGTTGCTGTCTCCTCTTCCATGACGTCAGGTCATCAGGGGTATAAAACATGCAGCCGATGCCATTTTAATCAGTTTGTCTTGCCCCAGATGTCAGGTGCCCCCCAAATGGGAAGCAAAAATATATATATAAACTGTAAATATATAAATGCACTTTAAAAACATAAAATTTACCTTCAACTAAAAGCAAATACACCACAAAGGTTTTTGAGTATAGTGAAGGAAAGAAAAGGTATAGAAAAGGGGGATGGCGGGTGGGTAACCCGGACTGCAACAGTGAATACACTCGAACATCTACATTTATGGTAAGTGTACACAACTGTACTATGTTCTTCATGTTTCACTGTTGCAGTCATTACATTTGGGTAGAATCCCAAAGCTATGGGTGGGAGGATGGAACTAAATGGCATTAGGAGCAGCTACAAGGCCCTGCAGGACTGCAGTGGCAAAGCCTGCCCTGGATTTAGAGAAGAGAGGTAAATGATAATGCTTTGTGGTAAGTGTACACAACTGTACTATGTTCTTCGTGTTTCACTGTTGCAGTCATTACATTTGGGTAGAATCCCAAAGCTATGGGTGGGAGGATGGAACTAAATGGCATTAGGAGCAGCTATAAGGCCCTGCAGGACTGCAGTGGCAAAGCCTGCCCTGGATTTAGAGAAGAGAGGTAAATGATAATGCTTTGTGAATGTATAAACTGAGCTCCAAGTAGCAGCTTCTAGAATTTGGTAGGAACCCCTCTGAGAAAAGCTGCTGAAGTAGAGACAGTCCTGGTGGAATGTGATCTGATCCCCTCAGGCACAGGTTTACCATGGTGCAAGTAGCAGAAACGAATGCAATGGCTTATCCATTTAGAAATAGTCTGCTTTGATATAGCCTTCCCCTCTGATCCTGCAGCAAATGCTACCAGTAGTTGCTCAGACTTTCTTAGAGATTTTGTCCTGTTTAAGTAGAATCTTAGTTGTCTGTGTACAACCAATGAATGCAGAATCTGCTCCCCCTTGTTCTGCAGATTTGGGAAAAAGGTTGGCAGGTGAATGGTCTGGTTAAGAGCCACATTGGATACTACCTTAGGCATAAAAGAAGGATTGGTCCTGAGGGCCACCCTGTCCGGGTAAAAAATAATGAAAGGCTCCACTGCCATGAGGGCCTGTAGTTCTGAAACCCTTCTAGCTTAAGTGACTGCCAACAGAAAAGCTGTCTTCCAGGAAAGAAATTTTATATTTGCAGTAGCTGCTGGTTCAAAAGGAGACAGAATGAGTTTTTCCAGCACAAAATTGAGGTCCCATGCAGGAGTTGGTGCTCTCCTGGGAGGCCTTACATTTTTGGCTCCTCTGAGGTACTATTTTAGCAGTGGATGAGAAAAGAGGGGAGGCTCTGTGTTGTAATGAGCCGAGATGGCAGAGGCATGGATTTTTATTGAAAAAAAAAGATAGGCCTTTGTCAAGCATCTCAGTTAAGTATTGTAAAATCTGAGGAATATTGGGCTTTGCTGTGTCTATTCCTTGTGCATGGTTCCAAGCACAGAATCTCTTCCATTTATCAGCATAAGATTTTCTAGTACTAGGCCTTCTGGCTTCCAAAATGACATCCATCACAGGATTACTTAGAGATGTGGTTGGTAAAATTAGTTGATTAGCCATGCTGCAAGATTCAGAGTTTGGAGCTGAGTGTGCAAAATTTGATAATTCTGCTGAGACAATAGGTGAGGTGTTTGAAGCAAGTACCATGGAGGAAGGTGTGACATATTCCTTAGAAGCGGGTATCAGTGTTGGCGAGGCCAGTCCGGAGCAATTAGAATCAATTTTGGTTTTTCCTGTCTCACTTTTAGTAAGACCTTGGAGACTAGAGGCAGAGGGGGAAAGGCATAGACTGATAGTTTTGTCCAGCTGAAGGATAGAGCATCCACTTTCCATGCTTTTTTGTGATGAGTTCTTGTGCAGAATTTGTCCAACTGATAGTTTTGGGGGGAGGCAAATAGATCTATGTCTGGGCTTCCCCATTTCTGTGTTAACATGCTGAAGATTTGTGGATCCAGTTTCCATGCGTGCGGGTCCATAAGATTTCTGCTTAGGTCGTCTGCCAGAGTATTTTGCTTTCCTGGCAGGAACTGAGCTTGAAGATGTATTTGGTAACTCAAGGCTGTGTTCCACAAGCCATGGCTAGTCTGCAAAGGGGGTAGGAATGAGTACCCCCCTGCCTGTTTATGTACCACATAACTGTGGTGTTGTCCATCTTTATCAGTAGTTGTCCTGGATGAAGTAAGTCCTTGAAGGTTTTCAGAGCATTCTGAACAGCTAGCATTTCTTTCTGGTTGATATGTAGATGCATTTGGTTTGGGCTCCATTTGCCCTGAATGCATCTCCCTGCCAGGTGGACCCCCCAAGCATAGTCTGATGCATCTGTATTTAGGGTTTGGGTGACAGAGGGTAGAGTGAATGACAGTCCCTTGTTTTGGTGGCATGTCTCTGCCCACCAAAGAAACTCCTGTTGCAGGCAGGGAATGAGAGGAATCATTGTTTCCAGGCTGTGACAATGTTGACTCCATAAACTTTTTAGGTACCATTGAAGTTTCCTCATATGCAGTCTTGCATATGGAATTAGTAGCATGCAGGATGCCACGAACCCCAAAGCCTGCAGAATTTGTCTTGTAGATAACTTGGTTTTTGTTGCCATTTGTTTGAAGTATGCTGTCAATTGCATTTGTTTGTCTGGCATGAGGTAAGCCATCTGGGCAGTTGTATTCAAGCTTGCACCCAGGAATGTAATTATTTGAGAGGGTACCAGTTGTTATTTCTTTTCATTTATGGTGTACCCTAGGTATGCTAGAAGCCTTTTTACAAACACCAGATGTTGAAGAAGAGTGTCCTTGTCCTCTGCCTGAATGAGACAATCGTCCAGATAATGATAAATTTTAATGTTTCTTTGTCTGCAGAATGCAATGACTGGTGCTAGGCACTTTGTAAAGACCCTGGGTGCAGTAGATAAGCCAAAGGGCAGTGTAGAGAATTGGTAATGCAAAAAGACTGCTTTGAAGAGGAGGTATCTTCTGCAAAATTCCCTTATTGGGATATGCAGGTATGCCTCTTTTAAGTCTGGAGTTACCAACCAGGCATTCTTGCCTAGCATAGGCAGTAGCTGTTGTAAAGTCAGCATTTTGAATTTTGGAATGCCCAGGAATTTGTTCAGAATTGATAAGTCCAGCATTGGATGCCATGATTTGTCTTTTCTGGGTACCAGGAAAAGTCTTGAATAAAATCCTTGTCCTTTTTCCTTTTCTAGTACCGGTTGAATAGCCCCCATATCCATGAGGGACATGACTTGTTTCTGGGCCTCTGCCCACTGGTTTTGTGGCAGATCTGGCCATCTGTTTGGAATTGGCAAAGTATGGAAATGAAATCTGTACCCCTGGGATACTATGTTTAATACCCACTTGTTCTGGGTAATTAACTGACAATTTTAAGCATGAAGTCCTAGTTTTCCCCCCAAGGGGGCTGCCAAAAGATAAGTGCTTGGAGATGGTAGAGAAAAGTCATTGAGTCTGCTTACTGTAGGGTCGTGCTTTGTTAACTCCAGATTTGGAAGTGGAGGCACCCCATTGCTTTGACCTGTAAGATCCCTGTGATTGATATCTGGAGCCTTTGGAGCACCTGGGTTTGCCCTAAGTGGCTCTGTTGGACACAGGAAAGGACCAATTCTTAGTAGGCCAGTGCCTACTGAACCTGGGTGGCTGCACTTGCAAGAAATCTTTTACAGTTTGCATAGATTTAGCTTTGTCTTCCATTTTCTTTAAAACCTCTTCTGCCTTATTACCAAACAGATTATCATGCTGTAAAGGGGCATCCAACAATTTAGCGCAGATTTTGCTCCATGAGCCAGGCATGCCTTCTTATCACAGATCCAGTTACAGCGGCCCTGCAAGAGGCCTCCAAGGAATCAAAACCACATTGCAAAGTATGCTTTCCAACCTGTTCTGCTGAATGCAATAAATCCTGTAACTCTTTATTTTCCACACAATCTGAAATCAACATCGGTTTCTGTTTCAGTAAGCCCATAACATGCTGTTGATATTTAAGCATATGAAACTGGAAGTTTAAGGCCCTGATTGCCAAGGTTGCAGACGTATAAACCTTCTTACCCCATCTATCCAGCACCCTGGAATCTCTATCAGAAGGGGTAGGATTTTTGGCTGTAGAAGCCTTAACACCCTTGGGACCCTGAGAAATAGTCTCAGGATCATCAGCAGGATTTTTGAAAAGAAATTTGTGGGAGTCAGGAACCCTGTATTATCTGTCTGGCTTACTAGGAGCCGGAGGCAGGGAATCAGGAGCCATGCTTGATTCTGAGAACATATCATCAACAATGTCTAATACAGGAGGTATTGCCAAAGGCCTATGCTGAGGAAAAAGAAGAAAATCCCTAAGCCTCTTTTTTGATTCAGAGAAGTCCTGACTCTCCCAGTGAAAATGTTCCCTTAAAGTATGCAAAGTCTCTCCAAAAGAGTAATCCTCAGGAGGAATGCAGATGGGATGGATTCCTCTGCATTAGAATCCTCATTAGGTGGAACAGAAAAGTCCTGATCAGAAGAGGAATCAGAAGAAATGGAAACCCGATCTGAAGATTCATAATCAGTGCCTTGCCTAGGCCTCTTAGCAGGAGGGGGGTTATTAAATCCTCAGCCAGTTTGATCATTTGTTTTTTAGGCATAGGGGCCTGAGCACGTGGCACATGCATCAGTTTTTTAGACACAGAAGTCGGTTTTGACCTTGTTTTTGTTGATGGTGTCGGTTTAATATAAAAATGTTGAGGCCTAAAAACACCCTCAGAAGCAGGTGCCTGCTCAGCGGCTCCGGACCCATCCAAGGGAGAGACATCCGCGGGTTCAGTACTTTGCGAATCTCGCGGCATACTGGACTCCGAATGGGTCTCGGTAGAGGCCTGTGACTCAAACGTAGTGAGTATCAGGTGCTGCAAAAGCACCTCACTGAGTACCGTCGAACCGGCGACTGGCTTAGGAGAAGCTTCATTGTCGGTTTTGGACCTCGACGGTCTGTCTCTGTCTTTTTCCTTGTGTTTTTTTGTGAACTCCGGTAGTCGGATTGCTAACCAACGACACTTCAGGGTAGTTAAATCTTGAACCAAAGTATGTTGAAGCAAAAATATACCGACGCTTAATAGTGCATTGGTTAAATTTAGCACAAAACCAACAGCAAGGCACATTGTGATCAGGGCCTAGGCAAGGAATACAGTACAAATGAAAATCCTTATGAGATATTTGCTTCCCACAAGTAATGCAGTTATTAACTTTTACTGACATCGGTAAGGAGCAAGAAAAAGTTTCCCCAATGGGGTACTTAGCTTTAGTTTGAAGACATCGGTTTCGAAACTCGAAAACGAAAATTTTAGGAGTCGGCCGACCGGCACTTGCGAACTGCTTCTGCTTCGGGCAACTGATTGGTAAGAAAGACTGATTAAAATGGCATCGGCTGCATGTTTTATACCCCTGACGACCTGACGTCATGGAAGAGGAGACAGCAACCGACGCAGGACCCAAGACTTTGTTATTCAGGCCGACTGAGGGCAACCTGCCAGCAGATTACCCAAATGTAATGACTGCAACAGTGAAACATGAAGAACATCTTCTCAGAGATTCAGAATGCCTGGCTATGCTTAAAAAGGCCCTTGCAGTCATTAGCCTAGTAAACACCTATGAACCTATATAGAGCTTCTAGCGAGAGGCAAGGGTTAATTTTCAACAGAACCCAGGACCGCTCTCAAGCTAATTGCATTGGGTTTTTTTTTTTTTCATTTGTCCCGAGCCTTTAGGCTCCACAGTTTGGTTTAGCTTGGTTAGAATAACTAGCACTTTGCAGGACCTGTACATTTCCTTAAAATAAACCAATATGTATTAATGGCCTTTATATTCTTCCTGGAGACAATGCAGCTACACTGGAAGATATCCTACATTGGATATCCATAACAATTCCATAATAAAAATACTACTATGTAATGTCAATATCGATTGGTTGGATAAAACTTCTAACTCCCTTACATCCAGCATAAGCTTATATGATTTCACACAGCTATATATGATTTCACACAACTAATCAACAGTCCCACACATTATAACAAGACATCAAACTCCTTATTAGCTGGATCCCAGTATTAGAGGGTCTACTTTAGAACAATGAAAATGCAAAGTCTCGAACGCTCACCTGAGCGAATAATCATAAACTCTAAATTGGTAATTTGGGATCGCAGTACAGTGAAGATTGGAATATTTGCCCTTTCTTCACTGTAGTGCAATCTTGGAGTAGGAATATATATTTAGTGGGGGGTGTGGGGGCGCAGCCCCCCACAATACCAATTTCAAGTTTTTGATTATTCACTCATGTGAGTGTTCAAGAGTTTGCGTTTTCGGTTTTATGACATAGACCCGTATTAGACCCTAGTGAATTCACCACCACAGGTACAACTCCTTTCTGTCTCAGTGACCATCTCCCAAGCTAAACAACCAGATGTCTTACACATCCATTTAAACAGCATGTTTACCAAGACAACATGCAACCTGTCCAAGTTCAGCCTAGAAATATTCATTCCTACTCTATTGTCTCTTAACTGGAACATCTTAAATATCACTCCTTAGATGATGGTGTAAATGAATTGAGTACAACTTTCCTAAACATGCTAAATAGCCTTGCCCCTCCTAGAAGGAAGAGATTAAAAACAAAATGCAATTTGGCTATCCAGAAACAGGAGATGGTTAATGCAGGATAATAAAAAAAAGCATAGAAAGAATGGCAAAAAAATAAAACTGCAATATCTCAAACTTAGGTTCATAGGTTAGTACTAGGCTAACTGCCCTTGCGAGCCATTGTAAGTCTAGCCAATTTATCCCTTGTGAGACTCAAACCCTGCACCTTGTGTTTGAAAGCCAAACACCTTAACCATTAGGCCACCTCCAACCCCCTTTTCAGAGCTTTAAACTGGCAGAGGTGGGATCCGAACCCACGTCTCCAGAGAGACTGGAGCCTAAATCCAGTGCCTTAAACTGCTCGGCCACACTACCACCCCTACAGAATGCACTGCACCTCTACTAAAAAGCAGATAAATGAAGATAATATTCAGAACAATAGCAAGCACAACCCTAAAAATTGTAGTCAGCCATTAAAGAAATATTATATCCCAGTTAAAAATTCAACCCTAAATCCTCTCTCAATAACTTACCAATCAAAACTGCAATATAATTCAAATCTTATCTTTACCATATTAACAGCTAATTTGATATGCTGTAGTTATTGATATGCCCTTAATGACCTGATACAATTTATTGTCTTGAATCCTATTGGTTGGTGATATTCTGTGTCAGACATTTTTAACTTTTTAAATGACTAACTTGTATTACTGCATCAGTTCTGAATAAGTTCCTTTAAGGAATGATAGCACTTAACTTTCCTCTTTTAATAAACATTGCATTTTGTTTTTCCATCACTTTTGGATTCGTGGAGTGGTTTCCAAAGTTACGTGTAGCTTTTTTGAAATATTTTACACTGGTATCGTGTTTAGCTTTACAAGTATATTGTATCAATGCACAATTAAAATATAACCAAGCAATCTCTTTATGAAGTTTTTTTTTTGTTTGTTTTAATGTTAAGCCATCAGTTTCTGCGAACATGGAAATTCTAGCAGACATAAACTGGTGAGGGAGGGGAAGTGAGGCAAAAGTAGTCCACATCAGTTCATCACCCTAGACTGCACTAAGCACGAGCCACTCTAAATATCCTTGTAACTTAGAAACTAGTTAACAATTCTGACTTAAAGCTTCATGTACTAAATTATATTTATGACATCCGGAACCAAAATGTATATCTCTTTACAAGGACCTTCCTGTGGTAACAAAATGGTTGAGTGTGTAAATAAGGTTACAACGATGCAGGTGTTATAACAAAGAAGTGACGTATCTTTCCTTATGGTGCATCACTACCTAAACACCCACTGTTTAGATTTAATAGTAATATGTATAACCTTGTAACTGCATCTGCAAGTGTTTCTTGTAACTATTCTCACTTGCCTCTTCTATATACCTTTCCATATAATGATATGCTGCTATCTCTGTAGCATGTCATCTCAATCATTTTGCTACAGCGTACCCATAAATCTCTGCTATGCATAATTCCATTTTTCCATCCATGTTATGACATTGTTAACTACTTCTCGAACTAAATGTAGCATATTCTTGCATCTGTAAACATGTATATACATTTTTTTACCGTATCCTTGTATCTTTAAATATGTTTTGTTAATTTCGTATGTGATCCTATTCACCGGGGCTGGGCCTTCAGATGGTCCCTTGATATCCGTGCACTACCACAGCAAACAAATATAAATAATTAAAGAAATAAACCTCTAAACCAAATGTTAAGCATTATTCCTTTAGCAACCATTGCATATACATGCCTCACACAAAAGAAACTTTTAAAAATACCAAAGAAAAATAAAGGATAATTGTTACAGCTTTATGTATCATAGAAAACAACCCACCATCTCTCTGCCGTAACTTCAAGAATAACAAAATGTAACAGGACATATTCACCAGAAGGCTCAGTTTACAGGTTGACAAGTAACAGCTGAGCTACAGATATATAAAACGTGAACCAACAAATCTAATTCCACAATAAGTTGGAAATGTATCCTGGAGATTCAAAACAGATGGTGCTGGAAAATGTTACCTTGACCGTGCAAATGCAGTCCAAAGGTAAAACTCGAACTGTTACAGACAAATTTCTAGCATCTGCAGATTGGGACATATCAATCTCTATTCCCTTCAAGCTTTCATTATGGAATGGTCTTTGCCAGATGCCTGGAGAAAGGCCCTTCTCTGAGATATGTTTAGTCTCTACATTTCTGGCCAGTGAAAATATATTCTGCTTAATTAGGAATACTGTTGCTTAATCCAAGTTGCTCAGGAAACAACTGTTTGCATAAGACTATACTTTCAGTTTTGCAGGATATTATTTGTACAGAACTTTGAGATGCATTACCTTTACCAGTCGATTAAGTGGCCTGTAAGATTTGAGTTCATGAGACGGTCAGTAGAACAGTCAGAGATAAATCATACAGTTGTATATTTATATTTTATTGGGACAAGGGACATCACTAACGACATCCTTATTTCACATTTGCAGCTGTTGTTTGGGATTTAAGACATAAGGCATGCCATACCTGTCAACTGTCTAGATTTTTGCTTCATGTTTTTTCTTCATACAGTTTGTTGGCAAATTCCTGAGGACTGAGGTAAAAAAATAATGGCAAACATTGGGAGTTTCAGACTTCATGTCTTTCATAAAAAGCATGTTAACACAAATCTTTTTGTTCTAGCAACTTACTAAGTTTATAAGGGCACTATTTAAAATCAGTCCCTATTTTGGGCCTTTGCCCCCCACCAGCCATTATTTTATGATTTGTCCAGATTTTTTTAAGCTAACAGATTGGCAGATATGGGCCTGTGTCTTGGGCATCTGCTCTTTTCCAAGTGCGGGATAATTCAGAACTTGCAGCAGCTATGAATGTAGACGTCTACTGGGTCTCTTTGTTCTCCTTCTCCTCTGAAAGACCACACATTTGGAAATTATTGCATATGGCCCAGTTTTCTTGGTCTTCTAATCCTGCTTTAATAGTGTTTTTGGCTAAGAAGACATCAAAAAGTACTTCTATATACATGAGGTAGCCATCCCGATATACCATTGCCTCACGGTCTTCAACCTCTGAAGCATTCTTCTTCAATGTCTGCTTTCATTTTACTGATTTGTGATTACTTGGACTATTTTAGAGATGATGACACCTCTTTCTGGTCTGGACTTATTTCAACTGACAACTGATTACCTGAGATTTGTTGGAACGAGAGTAGAACATTTGCACCACCCGTTCGGGCATCCACATGTCTGCACCTGTGCACCTGCTGGTATCTGCATTTGTTTGACAATAATCAAGTTATTTGCTTGAAGAAAAGATTGTCATTTTTAGACATTGGTTATCCTGATTAATTTGAGCCAGCAATAGCTCTGCACAGTGTTAGATATGGTAGAATGTTCCAGATACTTGAGGATTTAATGCCAGAAACAAATTTGTACTTACCAGCTGGAGCCATAGACAGATTAATGTATGATGCCAAGTCAGTCCTACTCCAATGGCTGTTTTCAGCACAGCTGCATAACTTCTCCGACTCTGTCTGCTCATTGCTTTTCCTCAGTTAACAACAGGTTAGTGGTAACTGCTACTGGTAACACTGGTAACTGCTCTTGGTAACACTGGTTCTTCTTTCTGTCTTGATTTTTATGCACTGCTGTGGGCTCAGTTAACCTCTGGAAACCCAGTTGGAGCACATAATTAACAATCAATGAATAAAAAGTAAAATAGGACCAGGACCCTGAAACTTTACATGTAAGCCATTCTTGTTCCACATTTTTAAAGAAATGTTGTCCTTGTGATACTTTGTGCTACTATCTGATATGCAGAAATTGCAGTCGTAATCATGTGGGGTGTCATACAAGGAGGTACAGGTATACAGTGACATCAGCTGTGGTGCACCATCCTCTCACATTTGCAATGCAGGATGCCTCTTCATTTCTTACTATTGTTTACTGTCCTTTCAGTACCCCTGTAGCTTCTACTAGGCGACAAAGCACCAGGAATTGGTCCCCATCACTCTCACGAAGATTCAAGATAGGACAGCTGGTCACCAGCTGCTCATGCCTAGCCTTCCCCAGGGCTGGCCCTTTGACCCCTGGGAACACCAAAGCCTAAGCTAACAGTCCGGGAAGGAAGCTCAATATTCACATCAGTGCAGAAATCTTACCGTGCTTTTGTAACTGGACTTCCTTCCTGAACCAAACGTCTCTGAATATTAGACCTCATTTACATATGCACAGCTCACAAGCCAGTAATTTGGAATCAAGGCTACTTAATTTGACTTCAAACTACACATTATAATACTTGCAGAGCCCTTTGTATGGCTACACAAGACACATAGGTCTCACATCCGTCCTAAATGGAGATCAGTGGCAGATCCCTCACATACTGTTCCTTTAGACTGCAATCAGGTTATAGTATGTTTTTGAGAGAGGCACCCTGGTCATATCTCTCAACTGCACCTCATTGTGAGTAACATTTCTCATTCTGAGTCTTAAAAAGGCCACATTCCTCTCTGTCCCATATTGAAAGGATCTGTCACATATTCATTCTTAAGAATTTTTTAAGTAACCACTGTCCATAGTAAATAATACTAAATCATATAAATTCATCAAAAGACCCATTTGGAAATATAAACTAACATATTTTAAGCATGCTGTGAGCTTTCTACTTGAAGCTAGTAGTATGATTTTTAATAAGTGCTCCACACGTTGTTCATCTGCATTACATTAAGAGAAGTCATGTTCTATATTTTACAGATTAAGAGCTGCAACTCTGACTATGCAAGGATGCATTATGCCAACACTAGCTTTTTGCCCCCCCCCCCCCCAACACTGTCCTGACTTTGAAATCAGGAAATAGGCTTATGTTGTAAAAAATGTTTTTTCAAACTGGCCTTTAACTCTTTATTAAATGATAGCCCCATGTCAATCAACACTTAATAACATTTGCATAAAAGTACATCCACCAGAGTATAATGAGGAGAGGGGTGTAGGGCAATAATTTAACAACAGGGCCATTAACACCCATGTGGTCAACATCAAAAGACTCATCCACAGAATTTTTTTTTTTTTCGTCAGAGGCAATATAGAAAACTTCATCTGCACTCTTCCCAAGAATTACAAGTATTTCAGGGGTAAGTATCCTTTGATAAAGGCTTGCTTGGTATGTTGCTTTCAAACAGGCATTGAAAAGATAGTCATCACCAAGTCAAACTATCCTGAGAATATATATAAACATGTAGAATTTAAGTCACTAATGGCAGCCGTGAGCCTTAGTGCAGAAGGACCTTCTGAGATGAATAAAACAATGGCAAGCATATAAGACTATACAGTAAAGAGTCGATTATCTGAACTGATTGAGACCTAGGGTAGTTTGGATAATCAACAGTTTGGATAATCAAACATATAATTGAACCAGACAAAAAACTTCTAAAATCTTGTTTTTTACTGCATGCATGGAATACACTTTTCATGCATTCAGCGAATCCAGTGGACAATAAAGAATATTTTTCACACATAAGTAGGCTGCAACTTCAAAAAACACGCACAAGCGAATATGTATAATGTTTACATATTCAGACTTAATGATTTTTCCTACTTGAAAACTTTGGAAGGCTGCATTAGGATAATTGACATTTCGGATAATCGACTCTGTACTGTAGTCACTTGCCTATTTAACAATTCAATAAACTAAATTAAGTCAAAGAAAAAACACGAGTTAATTAAAAATAGTCTTACTTTGCATAGGAGACTTATGACAGTAAAATGAGATGTGCCCAAAACCTGTCCCTTCTTAAAAACAGATAATCACTTAACGAGACATTGCATAATTATACATACATACACACATACAAATGTTTCAATCATGGGCATTAAAGTCCTTCTAGCTTACCAATATGCCAAAACACTTGTTCCCATAATAAGTGTCCAGGCTGTTCTTAAAATATCTAAACAAGTACTTGCTTTAATGTAATTTGGTAGTCTGTTCCAAGCAACAGCTACTCTGTCAGAGAGCCAATTAGTACACTTCTCATTCCTATAGAATCTTCTACATAGGTTATCTGATGATTCTGTAGTACTTTTTGATAACCCCAAACATTCCCAGAGGTAGTTGTCCCTAAATGCCCTATATACCTGAATAAGATCTCCTCTTAAATATCTGTAAGAGACACTGTACAAGTTCAGATATTTTAGTCTTTCATAATAAGGTTAGACTTTCACATCCATGGATGCCCTTAGTATATTTCCGCTGTACTCCTTCCATTTTATTCATGCTTGGTTTCCTATAGGGTTTCCATATTGTTATTCCATACTCAAGTTTGGGAATAATGTGACTAACAAACAACGACTTTATTATGTTTGATTTCCTAGACTTTATAAATCTTGTTATACAACCTATAGTTCTATTGGTTGATATGATTAGAAAAACTCATAGCTGAATCTACCCATATACCCAGGTCCTTAAATGAGTCTATAGTTTCAATCACTGTGTGCTATATTAAATATTCACCTTTCAGTTTATGTCTCCCAAATCTCATATGCTTAGTTTTTGATGTATTTATCAACATATTATTCTCCTGTGCCCAAATGGTCAATTTAGTCAAATTATTTTGCAGACATGTCTTATCTGTAACACTTGCAATCAGTTTACCCAATTTCAGGTCGTCAACATATAGACTGTGGAACACCTCAGATGAAAAAGTAAGGTCTGAAAGATATAATATAAACAAGTAAGGGCCTAGTACAGAGCCCTGTGGGACACCTTGACTGTAACTAAGGATTTCACCTGTCCAGTTGGTGTATGATACTTGCTATGTCTTATTTATAAGCCATGTTGCTATCCATCTTATCAACAGTACATCAATACCTAGTTGTACTAATTTATTGATCAGTGTTTTGTGCATGACCCTGTCAAATGCTGAAGTTAAATCTATATAAATCACATCACAGCACAATTTGTCATTCATAGCTGTTATTATATTGTTAGAACATCATGTTACAGGTGGTAAAAGATCTATTTTCAACATATGCACGCTGATATATGGTTTCAAGTCCCAACCTATCCAGTTCTGACAACAACTTATCCAGTATTACCTTCTCCATTAATTTTCTACAACATGAAAGTAGACTTAAGGGTTTATATGATTCTGGGTTTGTCCTACTCCTCTTTTCCTTAAAGACAGGTTTAATAAGTGCATGTCTCCAATCTTGAGGAATCTCCCCGTATTTATATGACTTAGTGAATAATAGATGTAATGGCAGTGTAAGTTCTTGCTTAAGTGTTCTCAGGTCATTGTTACTTATACCGTCTCCTCCCTGCACTTTGTTTGGATCCAGTTTGCGCAGTTCTTTTTCAATATAATCTAATTTGATTCCAGTATCTGGGGTTACCTGGATGTCACTAGGACAACTTACCACCCCTTTTGTGGAGCCAAACTGTTTTGCATAAGATTTTCTAAATATATCTGTAATCTGTTGTGTCTGAGAATAAATTTTAGAATCTGCACACAGTTTATAAATGTGTGTATCTTTACTCCTTCCACATCTTATGTATCTATAAAAAGGTTTCCTATTATGCTCAATATCTTTATATAAATATTCTTCAAATTTTTCTTGATCTTGTTTAACACTAAACTTAATCTGTTTGCCCAGCTCGTTTATTTCAGTTTTCAAAGTTGTAGTTCGAAATCTGTTCCATTTCTTATATTTGTTGTCTCTCACCTTAATCAGGTATCTTGTTATTATGGAAATATACCCCCCCCCCCCGATGTTGCGTGCCTAGATCCTGATGTTAAACATTTTTTTTTACTTTTTGCACTCAAACAATTTCTCTTTCAAAACTTTCCACATTCCATCTGCAGTTTTTCCACTGAACACCTCACTCAAATTAGTTTTATATGGTAACTGTTTTGCTTCCCTATAATCTGTAATTAACCTTCTGTGCATTGGCTTAAGATTTCAGTTTGGCAGAATTACCTAGCAACAAATTAACCTTTATGACCCCATGATCACTGCACATCAATGGTGGTAAAACTTGACTTGAAGTTACAGTAATTTCTTTGGGAACACAAACAATATCTAGTATATTCCGTCCCTCAGTAGGTTTTTTTTTACAGTCTGAAGCATCTGTTGTTCCTGAATATAGTCTGACTAATTTCTTTACTAACGTTGTTGAATCAATATTATCTCAGTCTGTTTTTGGCAAATTTAAGTCCCCAGCTAATATTATTCTTCCCTCCTGTGTTTCATGCAAGAAAGGCATGAATTCCTCTAGGTCCTCTGCACTTGACTTTGGTGGTCTGTACACTGCAACAATTGTTATATGTTCCAGGGTTGTCTTTATTGTCACAGTTACACAGTCTGTAGTATTGGTGTTATCACTGAACATGTTATAATCACAGGTCTCAGCTAATTTTATTCCCTATCATAACACCTCCACCTGATTTTTTTGTTAGAAAGTCTGTTACAGTAAAAACATTTATACCCTGACAGAACTGGTTTCCAGTCATTGTTCTTTAACCATGTTTCACAAACTATAACAACATCAATCTTGTGGGAACGTAGCAAATTTTCTAATAAAAAAAAAAAACTTTATTATTAATGCTCCTAGCATTAACAACCATCAGAGATGCATCAAATGTTGATATCTGTGAACTGTTACATTTTTGACCTGGCAAAAAGCCTTGCTAGTGTTTGTCAAATATTGCAAAATATCTGCTGCAAACATTCTCTTCCCTGATCTAGACAAATTGACACCATCCTGTCTGAACACGTGTGCCCAAAAGAAGTCTTGGATGCTCTACACATTTCCATGTTTTAAAATGGGACATTTTTCCATGTAGATGTTTATCCAAAAAAATCTCTTCATTCACGGTGACCTGACTATCCTTTCTGTAGGTGATTTGTGAAAAATATGTCCTAACACCAGTACAAGCTATACTATCTCGTAGGGCTGTCAGTTCCCGACTAACAGTCAGAGAATCCTTGTTAGTGACATCATTTGTACCAAAATGAATGTTCATTATCATCTCTGCAAATATAAGTATCAGTTCCTCTAATAACTGAATCTCCAATTACAAGAATATCTTTGCTGACCATCTCTGAAGAATCTTCAGCTTCTAATACAGTCATTTCAGCTCTATGAGTTGTTACGAAGGATAGATCTTCATCACTGTTAGTCTTATTAATTCCACTGTTTTCATTACGTATTAAATTCTCATCCAGCTGGCATTGTAAATCCACAGCTTGGGCCATGCAGTCAACATCTCTCTCTTCTTTTTTCTTACAGTAATGTTCTTCAATCCTTCCACGTTCAGTTTTGATTTCTTCCTTTTCAGCTGCCCCTTGCCTCTTTTTTCTACCTTTTCCATTGGAAAGGTGATGCCTTTTTCTGTAGACTGAAGATTTTCTGATAGACAGATATCTTCATTCCCTGTCACCAGTCTGTTACATAACAAAGCAGTGGCCTTTTTACTACGTATTCTCTTTCCTTTACAGTCATTGGTCAGTTTCTTTTTCTACCTTGTTATTTGTTGTGAACTTCTTCCTTTCTTTCTTTTTTTGTTTCCTTCTAAACAAACTGGATCCTCAGATTGCTGAATACTTGCATCCACAATTCCATAGTTCTCAGGGGCCTCATCATGTTTCATAGGGGTTGAATGTTCTTTGCAGACAATAGATGCATCATTTCCTAAATGTGTTCTATTTGTTCTTTGCCTAACATTGTTTCGTTCATCAGTCCAGTCATTAATATATGATACAACAGTTCTCCAAGCCGTGCCAATTGCACAAGTGCAATCATCATCATTAAGTCGAGATTTACTTCTAACAATGTAAGCAAATCATCCAACTTTTGACACGAGGAACAAAGATCACCAGTGTTATCAGCTGTTACCGTTAAATATGCACAGCATTTATTACACTGAACAAGATACTTGTGCATTAGCTAATTGTTAATAGCATACTCATTTAACAAATCCATATTCAGCTCACCACCATGTTTGTGTAATTAAGAGTAAATAAATCAGTGATTCCCTCACTAAAAATAAATCCCTGTTGCACACCTGGGATTGGAACGTTATGCTTCTTTATGGCATTGCATGTTTTATGGTAATTAACTTGCAGACTGGGTCTATATTTAGCTGGGGAACATGACAGTGCTTAAACTGAACATGTTTATTCTGGTCTTCTGGTCTCGTTAAGACTATTGCTGCTTGTATGACAAGTATAAGAACAACATGACAGCATTATGAACAACATGATCTAAGACTATAATTTTTTACCACAATGTCTAATATCTTAACACTTCTACAGCATCTCCTACATTGTCAGCCATGGTATTTGCGGGGCGACAAGCCCTCCTGCATATCCTAATCTGGTAGGCTTCTCCTCCCACACCCCACTTCCTTTACTATACTGTGTATATGGTCTCCCTGCCTTAAAGCTTTATTTATTTATTTATTTATTTATTTATTTATTTATTTATTTATTTATGTATTAGGTTAGATTGGAGGTCATGTAATAATAACTACTACAGTACCACCTAATTTCCAAAGCTGTTCTTTACTGAAGTTAGTAGATTTAAATAGGGAAGACTGGCCCTCCATATCTGGACTATAGAGGGGAAACCTGTCTTCCCACCCCCAGTATTAACAGATCCCAAAACATGCCTTTAGCTTGAATCTGTATGAAGGTACTACAACTCACTGCTTTGAAGGAAAGTTGGTTAAACAGGCTTAGATGTTTTGTGGAGAAGATGTCAAAGTCTTATATCATGTTGTATATGATCCTGTCATTCTAATCATAATAGAGTACCTGCTAAGATTTAATTTCTTCAAGCATTTTAGGTTTGTAATGCCATGATGGCAATAGGCCCCATTCCTAACTCAGGGTACAATTAAAAGTCATGAAATTAGTATTGTCTTGGTCTTTGATGTTAGCCAAAAGTTCTCTTCTCAGCACCCACAATGTGCTCAGAAATTACTCCTTCTGTAATTCATATGGGGTAACATGTACTGGTAACATATCTAAGTATGACTGTAAATTTGCTTTATTAGACCTGTTGCTCTGACTACTGTTTGAATTGTCTGTGTATATTTTTCCCACATTGCTCTCATTTCTGCCTGGAGATCCTGGCACTTTATGACTGTGTCTCTCTGTATGTAAGACATTTTAATCTCTGACTGTAGCAGTTTCAATGACCAATGATAATTTGTCTTTTTTCATGGCCTGCTATAGTTCTTTTTCCTCACATTTATTTTTGAACAGTTGGTAATGGGCGAGCTCATGTGACATAAAGCATCATTTTATATAATGCTTTGTGGATCATGTTTCCAACACTCTGTCACAAATATCTGATGTCTGAAACTGCACCGATGAAACAAAAATGGAAAAACACAAAAGCAAGGAAGAAAGAATGACATAAAAGAGCAGGCTGGCGATGCCTGTGGACAACAGTGCAGGAATGCCTTTATGCTAGTTTATATAATTTTGAATTATGCATAAGAGTCTTGGGCTCTTAAGTCATTCTTTCCTATTATATGTTACTCTGTGGATTTTAAAATAATGTTCTTATTTCTCATTGCAAATTTGTATTACTTGCTTTAAGAAAGGATACCTTTTTCAGGTTGCACGTTTTTGTCCCTTGGTTTGTGTAACACCCCTGCACTGGCCCAGTAATCAAGGAGCCTCAATCCACACCACTAGCACCACTGAGGGATGTACACATTGGGACGATGACAAGTACACACACAATAAAGTACAATTTCCCTTAAGAGCACACAGAGATCACAATCAGTCTGGGGCTGGTTTCTTCCTGTCTCTCCAGATCCCCAGTAAGACTCCCCACTGGCATAGCTATAGGATTAAGATCTCAGTCGAGTGGTCAAGCCAAAAATCTCTAGCACCCTCTCTGTCCAACCAATGCCTCATGCCCCTGCGCAAGTAGCTGACATATACACTTGAGATTTGATTTGTATACAAACACACACACACTCCTGAGAACGGCTGGCACAAGTTTACCAGCTATGCTCCCTTCAACCCAGACTAAAAGGGTAGTTTATCACTGCCAACAACCAGCTCTTTATCAGCTACAATAAAGGCCATTACAAAGGGTGACCAATCCTACTGTGTAATGTTGCTATTATCCAAATGGTAAATGTGACCAAGACTTGCAAGGCTATTTAAGAGTGGTCTGTATAGTGTCACCAAATACATATGGAATTACTCTAAGAGCTTAAATATTTCTAAACAAACCAGCCACAATTAAAGGGTTTAAATATATTGAATAATAAATAATAAAAGAACAAGACAATATTCAATAACTCATCACAGAGAATACACAGTTTAGAATCACAGGAAATATTTTACAACAGCACTGCAGGACAGTCTCAAATAAATACAGAAAACATCTAAACTAATATTTACTATATTCTTAACTAT